>NC_064647.1:6291270-6594300 GCF_023864345.2 Schistocerca serialis cubense
TTGTAAGGTTCAGGGCCTTGTAATGACGATGGAACACTCAAATTGCGTCGAGATTGAATACATCGGCCTCCAGCCGACTTGTCTCCAACGGTCTATTGCTGCCTCGGGCACCTTATGGTCGTTCTCCTGTGAGTCTAGATTTTCGAATCCGACGCAAAAATGATAGTTAATTGTAACGTTCAGGGCCTTGTAATGACGATGGAACACTCAAATTGCGTCGAGATTTTATACATCATCCTCCAGCCGACTTGTCTCCAAGGGTCTGTTGCTGCCTCCGGCACCGTATGGTCGTTCTCCTGTGAGTGTAGATTATCGAATCCGACGGAAAAATGATAGTTAATTGTAACGTTCAGGTCCTTCTAATGACGATGGAACACTCAAATTGCGTCGAGATTCAATACATCGTCCTCCAGCCGACTTGTCTGTCTCGGGCACAATATGATCCTTCTCCTGTGAGTCTAGATTTTCGAATCCGACGCAAAAATGATAGTGAATTGTAACGTTCAGCGCCTCCTAATGACGATAGAAGACTCAAGTTGCGTCGAGATTCAATACATCGTCCTCCAGCCGATTTGTCTCCAAGTGGTATATTGATGTCTCGAGCACCGTATGAACTTCTCCTGTGAGTAGATTTTCGAATCCGACGCGAAACTGATAGTTAATTGTAAGGTTCAGGGCCTTGTAATGACGATGGAACACTCAAATTGCGTCGAGATTGAATACATCGGCCTCCAGCCGACTTGTCTCCAACGGTCTATTGCTGCCTCGGGCACCTTATGGTCGTTCTCCTGTGAGTTTAGATTTTCGAATCCGACGAAAAACTGATAGTTAATTGTAACATTCAGGGCCTCCTAATGAGGATGGAACACTCAAATTGCGTCGCGATCCAATACATCGGCCTCCAGCCGACTTGTCTCCAAGGGTGTATTGCTGCCTCGGGCACCTTATGTTCGTTCTCCTGTGAGATTAGATTATCGAATCCGACGCAAAAATGATAGTTAATTGTAACGTTCAGGGCCTCCTAATGCCGATGGAACACTCAAATTGCGTCGAGATTAAATACATCGGCCTCCAGCCGACTTGTCTCCAAGGGTCTGTTGCTGCCTCGGCACCTTATGGTCGTTCTCCTGTGAGTCTAGATTTTCGAATCCGACGCAAAAATGATAGTTAATTATAACGTTCAGGGCCTTCTAATGACGATTTAACACTCAAATTGCGTCGAGATTCAATACATCGGCCTCCAGCTGACTTTTCACCAAGGGTCTATTGCTGCCTCGGGCACCTTATGGTCGTTCTCCTGTGAGTCTAGATTTTCGAATCCGACGCAAAAATGATAGTTAATTGTAACGTTCAGGGCCTTCTAATGACGATGGAACACTCAAATTGCGTCGAGATCCAATACATCGGCCTCCAGCCGACTTGTCTCCAAGGGTCCATTGCTGCCTCGGGCACCTTATGGTCGTTCTCCTGTGAGTCTAGATTTTCGAATCCGACGCAAAAATGATAGTTAATTGCAACGTTCAGCGCCTCCTAATGACGATAGAAGACTCAAATTGCGTCGGGATTCAATACATCGTCCTCCAGCCGATTTGTCTCCAAGGGGATATTGCTGCCTCGGGCACCAAATGGTTCGTCTGCTGTGAGTCTAGATTTTCGAATCCGACGAAAAACTGATAGTTAATTGTAACATTCAGGGCCTCCTAATGACGATGGAACACTCAAATTGCGTCGCGATCCAATACATCGTCCTCCAGCCGACTTGTCTCCAAGGGTCTAATGCTGCCTCGGGCACTATATGGTCGTTCTCTTGTAAGTCTAGATTTACGAATCCGACGCCAAAATGATAGTTAATTGTAACGTTCGGGGCCGCCTAATGACGATGGAACTCTCAAATTGCGTCGAGATTCAATACATCGTCCTCCAGCCGACTTGTCTCCAAGGGTCTATTGCTGCCTCGGGCACCTTATGGTCGTTCTCCTGTGTGTCTAGATTTTCGTATCCGACGCAAAAATGATAATTAATTGTAACGTTCAGGGCCTTCTAATGACGATGGAACACTCAAATTGCGTCGAGATTCAATTCATCGGCCTCCAGCCGACTTGTCTCCAAGGGGATATCGCTGCCTCGGGCACCACATGGTCCGTCTCCTGTGAGTCTAGATTTTCGAATCCGACGCAAAAATGATAGTGAATTGTAACGTTCAGCGCCTTCTAATGACGATAGAAGACTCAAATTGCGTCGCGATCCAATACATCGTCCTCCAGCCGACTTGTCTCCAAGGGTCTATTGCTGCCTCGGGCACCAAATGTTTCGTCTGCTGTGAGTCTAGATTTTCGAATCCGACGCAAAAATGATAGTTAATTGTAACGTTCAGGGCCTTGTAATGACGATGGAACACTCAAATTGCGTCGAGATTCAATACATCGTCCTCCAGCCGACTTGTCTCCAAGGGTCTGTTGCTGCCTCGGGCACCGTATGGTCGTTCTCCTGTGAGTTTAGATTATCGAATCCGACAAAAAATGATAGTTAATTTTAACGTTCAGGGCCTCCTGATGCCGATGGAACACTCAAATTGCGTCGAGATTCAATACATCAGCCTCCAGCCGACTTGTATCCAAGGGTCTATTGCTGCTTCGGGCACGTTATGGTCGTTCTCCTGTGAGTCTAGATTTTCGAATCCGACGCAAAAATGATAGTTAATTGTAACGTTCAGGGCCTTCTAATGACGATGGAACACTCAAATTGCGTCGAGATTCAATACATCGGCCTCCAGCCGACTTGTCACCAAGGGTCTATTACTGCCTCGGGCACCTTATGGTCGTTCTCCTGTGAGTCTAGATTTTCGAATCCGACGCAAAAATGATAGTTAATTGTAACGTTCAGGGCCTTCTAATGACGATGGAACACTCAAATTGCGTCGATATCCAATACATCGGCTTCCAGCCGACTTGTCCCCAAGGGTCCATTGCTGCCTCGGGCACCTTATGGTCGTTCTCCTGTGAGTCTAGATTATCGAATCCGACGCAAAAATGATAGTTAATTGTAACGTTCAGGGCCTTCTAATGACGATGGAACACTCAAATTGCGTCGAGATTCAATACATCGTCCTCCAGCCGACTTGTCTCCAACGGTCTATTGCTGCCTCGGGCACCTTATGGTCGTTCTCCTGTGTGTCTAGATTTTCGTATCCGACGCAAAAATGATAGTTAATTGTAACGTTCAGGGCCTTCTAATGACGATGGAACACTCAAATTGCGTCGAGATTCAATACATCGGCCTCCAGCCGACTTGTCTCCAGGGGGATATCGCTGCCTCGGGCACCACATGGTCCTTCTCCTGTGAGTCTAGATTTTCGAATCCGACGCAAAAATGATAGTGAATTGCAACGTTCAGCGCCTCCTAATGACGATAGAAGACTCAAATTGCGTCGCGATCCAATACATCGTCCTCCAGCCGACTTGTCTCCAAGGGTCTATTGCTGCCTCGGGCACCTTATGGTCGTTCTCCTGTGAGTCTAGATTTTCGAATCCGACGCAAAAATGATAGTTAATTGTAACGTTCAGCGCCTCCTAATGACAATAGAAGACTCAAATTGCGTCGGGATTCAATACATCGTCCTCCAGCCGATTTGTCTCCAAGGGGATATTGCTGCCTCGGGCACCAAATGGTTCGTCTGCTGTGAGTCTAGTTTTTCGAATCCGACGCAAAAATGATAGTTAATTGTAACGTTCAGGGCCTTGTAATGACGATGGAACACTCAAATTGCGTCGAGATTCAATACATCGTCCTCCAGCCGACTTGTCTCCAAGGGTCTGTTGCTGCCTCGGGCACCGTATGGTCGTTCTCCTGTGAGTTTAGATTATCGAATCCGACGCAAAAATGATAGTTAATTTTAACGTTCAGGGCCTCCTGATGCCGATGGAACACTCAAATTGCGTCGAGATTCAATACATCGGCCTACAGCCGACTTGTATCCAAGGGTCTATTGCTGCTTCGGGCACGTTATGGTCGTTCTCCTGTGAGTCTAGATTTTCGAATCCGACGCAAAAAAGATAGTTAATTGTAACGTTCAGGGCCTTCTAATGACGATGGAACACTCAAATTGCGTCGAGATTCAATACATCGGCCTCCAGCCGACTTGTTACCAAGGGTCTATTGCTGCCTCGGGCACCTTATGGTCCTGTGAGTAGATTTTCGAATCCGACGCAAAACTGATAGTTAATTGTAACGTTCAGGGCCTTCTAATGACGATGGAACACTCAAATTGCGTCGAGATTCAATACATCGTCCTCCAGCCGTCTTGTCTCCAAGGGGATATTGCTGTCACGGGTACAATATGATCTTTCTCCTGTGAGTCTAGATTTTCGAATCCGACGCTAAAATGATAGTGAATTGTAACGTTCAGCGCCTCCTAATGACAATAGAAGACTCAAATTGCGTCGGGATCCAATACATCGTCCTCCAGCCGATTTGTCTCCAAGGGGATATTGCTGCCTCGGGCACCAAATGGTTCGTCTGCTGTGAGTCTAGATTTTCGAATCCGACGAAAAACTGATAGTTAATTGTAACATTCAGGGCCTCCTAATGACGATGGAACACTCAAATTGCGTCGCGATCCAATACATCGTCCTCCAGCCGACTTGTCTCCAAGGGTCTATTGCTGCCTCGGGCACATTATGGTCGTTCTCTTGTAAGTCTAGATTTACGAATCCGACGCCAAAATGATAGTTAATTGTAACGTTCAGGTCCGCCTAATGACGATGGAACTCTCAAATTGCGTCGAGATTCAATACATCGTCCTCCAGCCGACTTGTCTCCAAGGGTCTATTGCTGCCTCGGGCACCTTATGGTCGTTCTCCTGTGAGTCTAGATTTTCGTATCCGACGCAAAAATGATAGTTAATTGTAACGTTCAGGGCCTTCTAATGACGATGGAACACTCAAATTGCGTCGAGATTCAATACATCGGCTTCCAGCCGACTTGCCTCCAAGGGGATATTGCTGTCTCGGGCACAATATGATCTTTCTCCTGTGAGCCTAGATTTTCGAATAAGACGCAAAAATGATAGTGAATTGTAACGTTCAGCGCCTCCTAATGACGATAGAAGACTCAAATTGCGTCGAGATTCAATACATCGTCCTCCAGCCGATTTGTCTCCAAGGGGTATATTGCTGTCTCGAGCACCGTATGAACATCTCCTGTGAGTAGATTTTCGAATCCGACGCGAAACTGATAGTTAATTGTAAGGTTCAGGGCTTTGTAATGACAATGGAACACTCAAATTGCGTCGAGATTCAATACATCGGCCTCCAGCCGGCTTGTCTCCAAGGGGATATCGCTGCCTCGGGCACCACATTGTCCTGCTCCTGTGAGTCTAGATTATCGAATCCGACGGAAAAATGATAGTTACTTTTAACGTTCAGGGCCTCCTAATGCCGATGGAACACTCAAATTGCGTCGAGATTCAATACATCGGCCTCCAGCCGACTTGTCTCCAAGGGTCTATTGCTGCCTCGGGCACCTTATGGTCGTTCTCCTGTGAGTCTAGATTTTCGAATCCGACGCAAAAATGATAGTTAATTGTAACGTTCAGGTCCTTCTAATGACGATGGAACACTCAAATTGCGTCGAGATTCAATACATCGTCCTCCAGCCGACTTGTCTGTCTCGGGCACAATATGATCCTTATCCTGTGAGTCTAGATTTTCGAATCCGACGCAAAAATGATAGTGAATTGTAACGTTCAGCGCCTCCTAATGACGATAGAAGGCTCAAGTTGCGTCGAGATTCAATACATCGTCCTCCAGCCGATTTGTCTCCAAGAGGTATATTGCTGTCTCGAGCACCGTATGAACTTCTCCTGTGAGTAGATTTTCGAATCCGACGCGAAACTGATAGTTAATAGTAAGGTTCAGGGCCTTGTAATGACGATGGAACACTCAAATTGCGTCGAGATTGAATACATCGGCCTCCAGCCGACTTGTCTCCAACGGTCTATTGCTGCCTCGGGCACCTTATGGTCGTTCTCCTGTGAGTTTAGATTTTCGAATCCGACGAAAAACTGATAGGTAATTGTAACATTCAGGGCCTCCTAATGAGGATGGAACACTCAAATTGCGTCGCGATCCAATACATCGTCCTCCAGCCGACTTGTCTCCAAGGGTCTAATGCTGCCGCGGGCACTTTATGGTCGTTCCCCTGTGAGTTTAGATTATCGAATCCGTCGCCAAAATGATAGTTAATTGTAACGTTCAGGACCGCCTAATGATGATGGAACTCTCAAATTGCGTCGAGATTCAATACATCGGCCTCCAGCCGACTTGTCTCCAAGGGTCTATTGCTGCCTCGGGCACCTTATGTTCGTTCTCCTGTGAGATTAGATTATCGAATCCGACGCAAAAATGATAGTTAATTGTAACGTTCAGGGCCTCCTAATGCCGATGGAACACTCAAATTGCGTCGAGATTCAATACATCGGCCTCCAGCCGACTTGTCTCCAAGGGTCTGTTGCTGCCTCGGCACCTTATGGTCGTTCTCCTGTGAGTTTAGATTATCGAATCCGACGCAAGAATGATAGTTAATTTTAACGTTCAGGGCCTCCTAATGCCGATGGAACACTCAAATTGCGTCGAGATTCAATACATCGGCCTCCAGCCGACTTGTCTCCAAGGGTCTATTGCTGCCTCGGGCACCTTATGGTCGTTCTCCTGTGAGTCTAGATTTTCGAATCCGACGCAAAAATGATAGTGAATTGTAACGTTCAGCGCCTCCTAATGACGATAGAAGACTCAAATTGCCTCGGGATTCAATACATCGTCCTCCAACCGATTTGTCTCCAAGGGGATATTGCTGCCTCAGGCACCAAATGGTTCGTCTCCTGTGAGTCTAGATTTTCGAATCCGACGAAAAACTGATAGTTAATTGTAACATTCAGGGCCTCCTAATGACGATGGAACACTCAAATTGCGTCGCGATCCAATACATCGTCCTCCAGCCGACTTGTCTCCAAGGGTCTAATGCTGCCTCGGGCACTATATGGTCGTTCTCTTGTAAGTCTAGATTTACGAATCCGACGCCAAAATGATAGTTAATTGTAACGTTCAGGGCCGCCTAATGACGATGGAACTCTCAAATTGCGTCGAGATTCAATACATCGTCCTCCAGCCGACTTGTCTCCAAGGGTCTATTGCTGCCTCGGGCACCTTATGGTCGTTCTCCTGTGTGTCTAGATTTTCGTATCCGACGCAAAAATGATAGTTAATTGTAACGTTCAGGGCCTTCTAATGACGATGGAACACTCAAATTGCGTCGAGATTCAATACATCGGCCTCCAGCCGACTTGTCTCCAAGGGGATATCGCTGCCTCGGGCACCACATGGTCCTTCACCTGTGAGTCTAGATTTTCGAATCCGACGCAAAAATGATAGTGAATTGTAACGTTCAGCGCCTCCTAATGACGATAGAAGACTCAAATTGCGTCGCGATCCAATACATCGTCCTCCAGCCGACTTGTCTCCAAGGGTCTATTGCTGCCTCGGGCACCTTATGGTGGTTCTCCTGTGAGTCTAGATTTTCGAATCCGACGCAAAAATGATAGTTAATTGTAACGTTCAGGGCCTTCTAATGACGATGGTACACTCAAATTGCGTCGAGATTCAATACATCGTCCTCCAGCCAACTTGTCTCCAAGGGGATATTGCTGTCTCGGGTACAATATGATCCTTCTCCTGTGAGTCTAGATTTTCGAATCCGACGCAAAAATGATAGTGAATTGTAACGTTCAGCGCCTCCTAATGACAATAGAAGTCTCAAATTGCGTCGGGATTCAATACATCGTCCTCCAGCCGATTTGTCTCCAAGGGGATATTGCTGCCTCGGGCACCAAATGGTTCGTCTGCTGTGAGTCTAGATTTTCGAATCCGACGCAAAAATGATAGTTAATTGTAACGTTCAGGGCCTTGTAATGACGATGGAACACTCAAATTGCGTCGAGATTCAATACATCGTCCTCCAGCCGACTTGTCTCCAAGGGTCTGTTGCTGCCTCGGGCACCGTATGGTCGTTCTCCTGTGAGTTTAGATTATCGAATCCGACGCAAAAATGATAGTTAATTTTAACGTTCAGGGCCTCCTGATGCCGATGGAACACTCAAATTGCGTCGAGATTCAATACATCAGCCTCCAGCCGACTTGTATCCAAGGGTCTATTGCTGCTTCGGGCACGTTATGGTCGTTCTCCTGTGAGTCTAGATTTTCGAATCCGACGCAAAAATGATAGTTAATTGTAACGTTCAGGGCCTTCTAATGACGATGGAACACTCAAATTGCGTCGAGACTCAATACATCGGCCTCCAGCCGACTTGTCACCAAGGGTCTATTGCTGCCTCAGGCACCTTATGGTCGTTCTCCTGTGAGTCTAGATTTTCGAATCCGACGCAAAAATGATAGTTAATTGTAACGTTCAGGGCCTTCTAATGACGATTGAACACTCAAATTGCGTCGAGATCCAATACATCGGCCTCCAGCCGACTTGTCTCCAAGGGTCCATTGCTGCCTCGGGCACCTTATGGTCGTTCTCCTGTGAGTCTAGATTTTCGAATCCGACGCAAAAATGATAGTTAATTGTAACGTTCGGGGCCTTCTAATGACGATGGAACACTCAAATTGCGTCAAGATTCAATACATCGGCTTCCAGTCGACTTGCCTCCAAGGGGATGGATATTGCTGTCTCGGGCACAATATGATCTTTCTCCTGTGAGTCTAGATTTTCGAATCCGACGCAAAAATGATAGTGAATTGTAACGTTCAGCGCCTCCTAATAACGATAGAAGACTCAAATTGCGTCGAGATTCAATACATCGTCCTCCAGCCGATTTGTCTCCAAGGGGTATATTGCTGTCTCGAGCACCGTATGAACTTCTCCTGTGAGTAGATTTTCGAATCCGACGCGAAACTGATAGTTAATTGTAAGGTTCAGGGCCTTGTAATGACGATGGAACACTCAAATTGCGTCGAGATTCAATACATCGGCCTCCAGCCGACTTGTCTCCAACGGTCTATTGCTGCCTCGGGCACCTTATGGTCGTTCTCCTGTGAGTTTAGATTTTCGAATCCGGAGAAATACTGATAGTTAATTGTAACATTCAGGGCCTCCTAATGACGATGGAACACTCATTTTGCGTCGCGATCCAATATATCGTCCTCCAACCGACTTGTCTCCGAGGGTCAATAGCTGCCTCGGGCACCGTATGGTCGTTCCCCTGTGAGTCTAGATTTTCGAATCCGACGCAAAAATCATAGTTAATTGTAACGTTCAGGGCCCTCTAATGAGGATGGAACACTCAAATTGCGTCGAGATTCAATACATCGTCCTCCAGCCGATTTGTCTCCAAGGGGATATTGCTGCCTCGGGCACCAAATGGTTCGTCTGCTGTGAGTCTAGATTTTCGAATCCGACGAAAAACTGATAGTTAATTGTAACATTCAGGGCCTCCTAATGACGATGGAACACGCAAATTGCGTCGCGATCCAATACATCGTCCTCCAGGCGACTTGTCTCCAAGGGTCGAATGCTGCCTCGGGCACTTTATGGTCGTTCTCTTGTAAGTCTAGATTTACGAATCCGACGCCAAAATGAAAGTTAATTGTAACGTTCAGGGCCGCCTAATGACGATGGAACTCTCAAATTGCGTCGAGATTCAATACATCGTCCTCCAGCCGACTTGTCTCGAAGGGTCTATTGCTGTCTCGGGCACCTTATGGTCGTTCTCCTGTGAGTCTAGATTTTGGTATCCGACGCAAAAATGATAGTTAATTGTAACGTTCAGGGCCTTCTAATGACGATGGAACACTCAAATTGCGTCGAGATTCAATACATCGGCCTCCAGCCGACTTGTCACCAAGGGTCTATTGCTGCCTCGGGCACCTTATGGTCGTTCTCCCGTGAGTCTATATTTTCGAATCCGACGCAAAAATGATAGTTAATTGTAACGTTCAGAGCCTTCTAATGACGAAGGAACACTCAAATTGCGTCGAGATCCAATACATCGGCCTCCAGCCGACTTGTCTCCAAGGGTCCATTGCTGCCTCGGGCACCTTATGGTCGTTCTCCTGTGAGTCTAGATTTTCTAATCCGACGCAAAAATGATAGTTAATTGTAACGTTCAGGGCTATCTAATGACGATGGAACACTCAAATTGCGTCGAGATTCAATACATCGGCTTCCAGCCGACTTGCCTCCAAGGGGATATTGCTGTCTCGGGCACAATATGATCTTTCTCCTGTGAGTCTAGATTTTCGAATCCGACGCAAAAATGATAGTGAATTGTAACGTTCAGCGCCTCCTAATGACGATAGAAGACTCAAATTGCGTCGAGATTCAATACATCGTCCTCCAGCCGATTTGTCTCCAAGGGGTATATTGCTGTCTCGAGCACCGTATGAACTTCTCCTGTGAGTAGATTTTCGAATCCGACGCGAAACTGATAGTTAATTGTAAGGTTCAGGGCCTTGTAATGACGATGGAACACTCAAATTGCGTCGAGATTCAATACATCGGCCTCCAGCCGACTTGTCTCCAACGGTCTCTTGCTGCCTCGGGCACCTTATGGTCGTTCTCCAGTGAGTTTAGATTTTCGAGACCGGAGAAAAACTGATAGTTAATTGTAACATTCAGGGCCTCCTAATGACGATGGAACCCTCATTTTGCGTCGCGATCCAATATATCGTCCTCCAACCGACTTGTCTCCGAGGGTCAATAGCTGCCTCGGGCACCGTATGGTCGTTCCCCTGTGAGTCTAGATTTTCGAATCCGACGCAAAAATCATAGTTAATTGTAACGTTCAGGGCCTTCTAATGAGGATGGAACACTCAAATTGCGTCGAGATTCAATACATCGTCCTCCAGCCGATTTGTCTCCAAGGGGATATTGCTGCCTCGGGCACCAAATGGTTCGTCTGCTGTGAGTCTAGATTTTCTTATCCGACGAAAAACTGATAGTTAATTGTAACATTCAGGGCCTCCTAATGACGATGGAACACTCAAATTGCGTCGCGATCCAATACATCGTCCTCCAGCCGACTTGTCTCCAAGGGTCTAATGCTGCCTCGGGCACTATATGGTCGTTCTCTTGTAAGTCTAGATTTACGAATCCGACGCCAAAATGATAGTTAATTGTAACGTTCAGGGCCGCCTAATGACGATGGAACTCTCAAATTGCGTCGAGATTCAATACATCGTCCTCCAGCCGACTTGTCTCCAAGGGTCTATTGCTGCCTCGGGCACCTTATGGTCGTTCTCCTGTGTGTCTAGATTTTCGTATCCGACGCAAAAATGATAGTTAATTGTAACGTTCAGGGCCTTCTAATGACGATGGAACACTCAAATTGCGTCGAGATTCAATACATCGGCCTCCAGCCGACTTGTCTCCCAGGGGATATCGCTGCCTCGCGCACCACATGGTCCTTCTCCTGTGAGTCTAGATTTTCGAATCCGACGCAAAAATGATAGTGAATTGTAACGTTCAGCGCCTCCTAATGACGATAGAAGACTCAAATTGCGTCGCGATCCAATACATCGTCCTCCAGCCGACTTGTCTCCAAGGGTCTATTGCTGCCTCGGGCACCTTATGGTCGTTCTCCTGTGAGTCTAGATTTTCGAATCCAACGCAAAAATGATAGTTAATTGTAACGTTCAGGGCCTTCTAATGACGATGGTACACTCAAATTGCGTCGAGATTCAATACATCGTCCTCCAGCCAACTTGTCTCCAAGGGGATATTGCTGTCTCGGGTACAATATGATCCTTCTCCTGTGAGTCTAGATTTTCGAATCCGACGCAAAAATGATAGTGAATTGTAACGTTCAGCGCCTCCTAATGACAATAGAAGACTCAAATTGCGTCGGGATTCAATACATCGTCCTCCAGCCGATTTGTCTCCAAGGGGATATTGCTGCCTCGGGCACCAAATGGTTCGTCTGCTGTGAGTCTAGATTTTCGAATCCGACGCAAAAATGATAGTTAATTGTAACGTTCAGGGCCTTGTAATGACGATGGAACACTCAAATTGCGTCGAGATTCAATACATCGTCCTCCAGCCGACTTGTCTCCAAGGGTCTGTTGCTGCCTCGGGCTCCGTATGGTCGTTCTCCTGTGTGTTTAGATTATCGAATCCGACGCAAAAATGATAGTTAATTTTAACGTTCAGGGCCTCCTGATGCCGATGGAACACTCAAATTGCGTCGAGATTCAATACATCAGCCTCCAGCCGACTTGTATCCAAGGGTCTATTGCTGCTTTGGGCACGTTATGGTCGTTCTCCTGTGAGTCTAGATTTTCGAATCCGACGCAAAAATGATAGTTAATTGTAACGTTCAGGGCCTTCTAATGACGATGGAACACTCAAATTGCGTCGAGATTCAATACATCGGCCTCCAGCCGACTTGTCACCAAGGGTCTATTGCTGCCTCGGGCACCTTATGGTCGTTCTCCTGTGAGTCTAGATTTTCGAATCCGACGCAAAAATGATAGTTAATTGTAACGTTCAGGGCCTTCTAATGACGATGGAACACTCAAATTGCGTCGAGATCCAATACATCGGCCTCCAGCCGACTTGTCTCCAAGGGTCCATTGCTGCCTCGGGCACCTTATGGTCGTTCTCCTGTGAGTCTAGATTTTCGAATCCGACGCAAAAATGATAGTTAATTGTAACGTTCAGGGCCTTCTAATGACGATGGAACACTCAAATTGCGTCAAGATTCAATACATCGGCTTCCAGTCGACTTGCCTCCAAGGGGATATTGCTGTCTCGGGCACAATATGATCTTTCTCCTGTGAGTCTAGATTTTCGAATCCGACCCAAAAATGATAGTGAATTGTAACGTTCAGCGCCTCCTAATAACGATAGAAGACTCAAATTGCGTCGAGATTCAATACATCGTCCTCCAGCCGATTTGTCTCCAAGGGGTATATTGCTGTCTCGAGCACCGTATGAACTTCTCCTGTGAGTAGATTTTCGAATCCGACGCGAAACTGATAGTTAATTGTAAGGTTCAGGGCCTTGTAATGACGATGGAACACTCAAATTGCGTCGAGATTCAATACATCGGCCTCCAGCCGACTTGTCTCCAACGGTCTATTGCTGCCTCGGGCACCTTATGGTCGTTCTCCTGTGAGTTTAGATTTTCGAATCCGGAGAAAAACTGATAGTTAATTGTAACATTCAGGGCCTCCTAATGACGATGGAACACTCATTTTGCGTCGCGATCCAATTTATCGTCCTCCAACCGACTTGTCTCCGAGGGTCAATAGCTGCCTCGGGCACCGTATGGTCGTTCCCCTGTGAGTCTAGATTTTCGAATCCGACGCAAAAATCATAGTTAATTGTAACGTTCAGGGCCTTCTAATGAGGATGGAACACTCAAATTGCGTCGAGATTCAATACATCGTCCTCCAGCCGATTTGTCTCCAAGGGGATATTGCTGCCTCGGGCACCAAATGGTTCGTCTGCTGTGAGTCTAGATTTTCGAATCCGACGAAATACTGATAGTTAATTGTAACATTCAGGGCCTCCTAATGACGATGGAACACTCAAATTGCGTCGCGATCCAATACATCGTCCTCCAGCCGACTTGTCTCCAAGGGTCTAATGCTGCCTCGGGCACTATATGGTCGTTCTCTTGTAAGTCTAGATTTACGAATCCGACGCCAAAATGATAGTTAATTGTAACGTTCAGGGCCTTCTAATGACGATGGAACACTCAAATTGCGTCGAGATTCAATACATCGGCCTCCAGCCGACTTGTCTCCCAGGGGATATCGCTGCCTCGGGCACCACATGGTTCTTCTCCTGTGAGTCTAGATTTTCGAATCCGACGCAAAAATGACAGTGAATTGTAACGTTCAGCGCCTCCTAATGACGATAGAAGACTCAAATTGCGTCGCGATCCAATACATCGTCCTCCAGCCAACTTGTCTCCAAGGGTCTATTGCTGCCTCGGGCACCTTATGGTCGTTCTCCTGTGAGTCTAGATTTTCGAATCCAACGCAAAAATGATAGTTAATTGTAACGTTCAGGGCCTTCTAATGACGATGGTACACTCAAATTGCGTCGAGATTCAATACATCGTCCTCCAGCCAACTTGTCTCCAAGGGGATATTGCTGTCTCGGGTACAATATGATCCTTCTCCTGTGAGTCTAGATTTTCGAATCCGACGCAAAAATGATAGTGAATTGTAACGTTCAGCGCCTCCTAATGACAATAGAAGACTCAAATTGCGTCGGGATTCAATACATCGTCCTCCAGCCGATTTGTCTCCAAGGGGATATTGCTGCCTCGGGCACCAAATGGTTCGTCTGCTGTGAGTCTAGATTTTCGAATCCGACGCAAAAATGATAGTTAATTGTAACGTTCAGGGCCTTCTAATGACGATGGAACACTCAAATTGCGTCGAGATTCAATACATCGGCCTCCAGCCGACTTGTCACCAAGGGTCTATTGCTGCCTCGGGCACCTTATGGTCGTTCTCCTGTGAGTCTAGATTTTCGAATCCGACGCAAAAATGATAGTTAATTGTAACGTTCAGGGCCTTCTAATGACGATGGAACACTCAAATTGCGTCGAGATCCAATACATCGGCCTCCAGCCGACTTGTCTCCAAGGGTCCATTGCTGCCTCGGGCACCTTATGGTCGTTCTCCTGTGAGTCTAGATTTTCGAATCCGACGCAAAAATGATAGTTAATTGTAACGTTCAGGGCCTTGTAATGACGATGGAACACTCAAATTGCGTCAAGATTCAATACATCGGCTTCCAGTCGACTTGCCTCCAAGGGGATATTGCTGTCTCGGGCACAATATGATCTTTCTCCTGTGAGTCTAGATTTTCGAATCCGACGCAAAAATGATAGTGAATTGTAACGTTCAGCGCCTCCTAATAACGATAGAAGACTCAAATTGCGTCGAGATTCAATACATCGTCCTCCAGCCGATTTGTCTCCAAGGGGTATATTGCTGTCTCGAGCACCGTATGAACTTCTCCTGTGAGTAGATTTTCGAATCCGACGCGAAACTGAGAGTTAATTGTAAGGTTCAGGGCCTTGTAATGACGATGGAACACTCAAATTGCGTCGAGATTCAATACATCGGCCTCCAGCCGACTTGTCTCCAACGGTCTATTGCTGCCTCGGGCACCTTATGGTCGTTCTCCTGTGAGTTTAGATTTTCGAATCCGGAGAAAAACTGATAGTTAATTGTAACATTCAGGGCCTCCTAATGACGATGGAACACTCATTTTGCGTCGCGATCCAATTTATCGTCCTCCAACCGACTTGTCTCCGAGGGTCAATAGCTGCCTCGGGCACCGTATGGTATTTCCCCTGTGAGTCTAGATTTTCGAATCCGACGCAAAAATCATAGTTAATTGTAACGTTCAGGGCCTTCTAATGAGGATGGAACACTCAAATTGCGTCGAGATTCAATACATCGTCCTCCAGCCGATTTGTCTCCAAGGGGATATTGCTGCCTCGGGCACCAAATGGTTCGTCTGCTGTGAGTCTAGATTTTCGAATCCGACGAAAAACTGATAGTTAATTGTAACATTCAGGGCCTCCTAATGACGATGGAACACTCAAATTGCGTCGCGATCCAATACATCGTCCTCCAGGCGACTTGTCTCCAAGGATCGAATGCTGCCTCGGGCACTTTATGGTCGTTCTCTTGTAAGTCTAGATTTACGAATCCGACGCCAAAATGAAAGTTAATTGTAACGTTCAGGGCCGCCTAATGACGATGGAACTCTCGAATTGCGTCGAGATTCAATACATCGTCCTCCAGCCGACTTGTCTCCAAGGGTCTATTGCTGACTCGGGCACCTTATGGTCGTTCTCCTGTGAGTCTAGATTTTCGTATCCGACGCAAAAATGATAGTCAATTGTAACGTTCAGGGCCTTCTAATGACGATGGAACACTCAAATTGCGTCGAGATTCAATACATCGGCCTCCAGCCGACTTGTCACCAAGGGTCTATTGCTTCCTCGGGCACCTTATGGTCGTTCTCCTGTGAGTCTAGATTTTCGAATCCGACGCAAAAATGATAGTTAATTGTAACGTTCAGAGCCTTCTAATGACGAAGGAACACTCAAATTGCGTCGAGATCCAATACATCGGCCTCCATCCGACTTGTCTCCAAGGGTCCATTGCTGCCTCGGGCACCTTATGGTCGTTCTCCTGTGAGTCTAGATTTTCTAATCCGACGCAAAAATGATAGTTAATTGTAACGTTCAGGGCTATCTAATGACGATGGAACACTCAAATTGCGTCGAGATTCATTACATCGGCTTCCAGCCGACTTGCCTCCAAGGGGATATTGCTGTCTCGGGCACAATATGATCTTTCTCCTGTGAGTCTAGATTTTCGAATCCGACGCAAAAATGATAGTGAATTGTAACGTTCAGCGCCTCCTAATGACGATAGAAGACTCAAATTGCGTCGAGATTCAATACATCGTCCTCCAGCCGATTTGTCTCCAAGGGGTATATTGCTGTCTCGAGCACCATATGAACTTCTCCTGTGAGTAGATTTTCGAATCCGACGCGAAACTGATAGTTAATTGTAAGGTTCAGGGCCTTGTAATGACGATGGAACACTCAAATTGCGTCGAGATTCAATACATCGGCCTCCAGCCGACTTGTCTCCAACGGTCTATTGCTGCCTCGGGCACCTTATGGTCGTTCTCCTGTGAGTTTAGATTTTCGAATCCGGAGAAAAACTGATAGTTAATTGTAACATTCAGGGCCTCCTAATGACGATGGAACACTCATTTTGCGTCGCGATCCAATTTATCGTCCTCCAACCGACTTGTCTCCGAGGGTCAATAGCTGCCTCGGGCACCGTATGGTCGTTCCCCTGTGAGTCTAGATTTTCGAATCCGACGCAAAAATCATAGTTAATTGTAACGTTCAGGGCCTTCTAATGAGGATGGAACACTCAAATTGCGTCGAGATTCAATACATCGTCCTCCAGCCGATTTGTCTCCAAGGGGATATTGCTGCCTCGGGCACCAAATGGTTCGTCTGCTGTGAGTCTAGATTTTCGAATCCGACGAAAAACTGATAGTTAATTGTAACATTCAGGGCCTCCTAATGACGATGGAACACTCAAATTGCGTCGCGATCCAATACATCGTCCTCCAGGCGACTTGTCTCCAAGGATCGAATGCTGCCTCGGGCACTTTATGGTCGTTCTCTTGTAAGTCTAGATTTACGAATCCGACGCCAAAATGAAAGTTAATTGTAACGTTCAGGGCCGCCTAATGACGATGGAACTCTCGAATTGCGTCGAGATTCAATACATCGTCCTCCAGCCGACTTGTCTCCAAGGGTCTATTGCTGACTCGGCCACCTTATGGTCGTTCTCCTGTGAGTCTAGATTTTCGTATCCGACGCAAAAATGATAGTTAATTGTAACGTTCAGGGCCTTCTAATGACGATGGAACACTCAAATTGCGTCGAGATTCAATACATCGGCCTCCAGCCGACTTGTCACCAAGGGTCTATTGCTTCCTCGGGCACCTTATGGTCGTTCTCCTGTGAGTCTAGATTTTCGAATCCGACGCAAAAATGATAGTTAATTGTAACGTTCAGAGCCTTCTAATGACGAAGGAACACTCAAATTGCGTCGAGATCCAATACATCGGCCTCCATCCGACTTGTCTCCAAGGGTCCATTGCTGCCTCGGGCACCTTATGGTCGTTCTCCTGTGAGTCTAGATTTTCTAATCCGACGCAAAAATGATAGTTAATTGTAACGTTCAGGGCTATCTAATGACGATGGAACACTCAAATTGCGTCGAGATTCAATACATCGGCTTCCAGCCGACTTGCCTCCAAGGGGATATTGCTGTCTCGGGCACAATATGATCTTTCTCCTGTGAGTCTAGATTTTCGAATCCGACGCAAAAATGATAGTGAATTGTAACGTTCAGCGCCTCCTAATGACGATAGAAGACTCAAATTGCGTCGAGATTCAATCCATCGTCCTCCAGCCGATTTGTCTCCAAGGGGTATATTGCTGTCTCGAGCACCATATGAACTTCTCCTGTGAGTAGATTTTCGAATCCGACGCGAAACTGATAGTTAATTGTAAGGTTCAGGGCCTTGTAATGACGATGGATCACTCAAATTGCGTCGAGATTCAATACATCGGCCTCCAGCCGACTTGTCTCCAACGGTCTATTGCTGCCTCGGGCACCTTATGGTCGTTCTCCTGTGAGTTTAGATTTTCGAATCCGACGAAAAACTGATAGTTAATTGTAACATTCAGGGCCTCCTAATGACGATGGAACACTCATTTTGCGTCGCGATCCAATATATCGTCCTCCAACCGACTTGTCTCCGAGGGTCAATAGCTGCCTCGAGCACCGTATGGTCATTCCCCTGTGAGTCTAGATTTTCGAATCCGACGCAAAAATCATAGTTAATTGTAACGTTCAGGGCCTTCTAATGACGATGGAACACTCAAATTGCGTCGAGTTTCAATACATCGTCCTCCAGCCGACTTGTCTCTAAGGGGATATTGCTGTCTCGGGCACAATATGATCTTTCCCCTGTGAGCCTAGATTTTCGAATCCGACGCAAAAATGATAGTGAATTGTAACGTTCAGCGCCTCCTACTGACGATAGAAGACTCAAATTGCGTCGAGATTCAATACTTCGTCCTCCAGCCGATTTGTCTCCAAGGGGTTATTGCTGCCTCGGGCACCAAATGGTTCGTCTGCTGTGAGTCTAGATTTTCGAATCCGACGAAAAACTGATAGTTAATTGTAACATTCAGGGCCTCCTAATGACGATGGAACACTCAAATTGCGTCGCGATCCATTACATCGTCCTCCAGGCGACTTGTCTCCAAGGGTCTAATGCTGCCTCGGGCACTTTATGGTCGTTCTCTTGTAAGTCTAGATTTACGAATCCGACGCCAAAATGATTGTTAATTGTAACGTTCAGGGCCGCCTAATGACGATGGAACTCTCAAATTGCGTCGAGATTCAATACATCGTCCTCCAGCCGACTTGTCTCCAAGGGTATATTGCTGTCTCGGGCACAATATGATCTTTCTCCTGTGAGTCTAGATTTTCGAATCCGACGCAAAAATGATTGTGAATTGTAACGTTCAGCGCCTCCTAATGACGATAGAAGACTCAAATTGCGTCGAGATTCAATACATCGTCCTCCAGCCGATTTGTCTCCAAGGGGTATATTGCTGTCTCGAGCACCGTATGAACTTCTCCTGTGAGTAGATTTTCGAATCCGACGCGAAACTGATAGTTAATTGTAAGGTTCAGGGCCTTGTAATGACGATGGAACACTCAAATTGCGTCGAGATTCAATACATCGGCCTCCAGCTGACTTGTCTCCAACGGTCTATTGCTGCCTCGGGCACCTTATGGTCGTTCTCCTGTGAGTTTAGATTTTCGAATCCGACGAAAAACTGATAGTTAATCGTAACATTCAGGGCCTCCTAATGACGATGGAACACTCAAATTGCGTCGCGATCCAATACATCGTCCTCCAGCCGACTTGTCTCCAAGGGTCTAATGCTGCCGCGGGCACTTTATGGTCGTTCCCCTGTGACTTTAGATTATCGAATCCGACGCCAAAATGATAGTTAATTGTAACGTTCAGGACCGCCTAATGATGATGGAACTCTCAAATTCCGTCGAGATTCAATACATCGGCCTCCAGCCGACTTGTCTCCAAGGGTCTATTGCTGCCTCGGGCACCTTATGTTCGTTCTCCTGTGAGATTAGATTATCGAATCCGACGCAAAAATGATAGTTAATTGTAACGTTCAGGGCCTCCTAATGCCGATGGAACACTCAAATTGCGTCGAGATTCAATACATCGGCCTCCAGCCGACTTGTCTCCAAGGGTCTATTGCTGCCTCGGGCACCTTATGGTCGTTCTCCTGTGAGTCTAGATTTTCGAATCCGACGCAAAAATGATAGTGAATTGTAACGTTCAGCGCCTCCTAATGACGATAGAAGACTCAAATTGCGTCGGGATTCAATACATCGTCCTCCAGCCGACTTGTCTCCAAGGGGATATCGCTGCCTCGGGCACCACATGGTCCTTCTCCTGTGAGTCTAGATTTTCGAATCCGACGCAAAAATGATAGTGAATTGTAACGTTCAGCGCCTCCTAATAACGATAGGAGACTCAAATTGCGTCGCGATCCAATACATCGTCCTCCAGCCGACTTGTCTCCAAGGGTCTATTGCTGCCTCGGGCACCTTATGGTCGTTCTCCTGTGAATCTAGATTTTCGAATCCGACGCAAAAATGATAGTTAATTGTAACGTTCAGGGCCTTCTAATGACGATGGTACACTCAAATTGCGTCGAGATTCAATACATCGTCCTCCAGCCGACTTGTCTCCAAGGGTCTGTTGCTGCTTCGGTCACCGTATGGTCGTCCTCCTGTGAGTTTAGATTATCGAATCCGACGGAAAAATTATAGTTCATTTTAACGTTCAGGGTCTCCTAATGACGATGGAACACTCAAATTGCGTCACGATCCAATACATCGTCCTCCAGGCGACTTGTCTCCAAGGGTCTAATGCTGCCTCGGGCACTTTATGGTCGTTCTCTTGTAAGTCTAGATTTACGAATCCGACGCCAAAATGATAGTTAATTGTAACGTTCAGGGCCGCCTAATGACGATGGAACTCTCAAATTGCGTCGAGATTCAATACATCGTCCTCCAGCCGACTTGTCTCCAAGGGTCTATTGCTGCCTCGGGCACCTTATGGTCGTTCTCCTGTGAGTCTAGATTTTCGTATCCGACGCCAAAATGATAATTAATTGTAACGTTCAGGGCCTCCTAATGCCGATGGAACACTCAAATTGCGTCGAGATTCAATACATCGTCCTCCAGCCGACTTGTCTCCACGGGTATATTGCTGTCTCGGGCACAATATGATCTTTCTCCTGTGAGTCTAGATTTTCGAATCCGACGCAATAATGATAGTGAATTGTAACGTTCAGCGCCTCCTAATGACGATAGAAGACTCAAATTGCGTCGAGATTCAATACATCGTCCTCCAGCCGATTTCTCTCCAAGGGGTATATTGCTGTCTCGAGCACCGTATGAACTTCTCCTGTGACTAGATTTTCGAATCCGATGCGAAACTGATAGTTAATTTTAAGGTTCAGGGCCTTGTAATGACGATGGAACACTCAAATTGCGTCAAGATTCAATACATCGGCCTCCAGCCGACTTGTCCCCAACGGTCTATTGCTGCCTCGGGCACCTTATGGTCGTTCTCCTGTGAGTTTAGATTTTCGAATCCGACGAAAAACTGATAGTTAATTGTAACATTCAGGGCCTCCTAATGATGATGGAACACTCATTTTGCGTCGCGATCCAATACATCGTCCTCCAACCGACTTGTCTCCAAGGGTCAATAGCTGCCTCGGGCACCGTATGGTCGTTCCCCTGTGAATCTAGATTTTCGAATCCGACGCAAAAATCATAGTTAATTGTAACGTTCAGGGCCTTCTAATGACGATGGAACACTCAAATTGCGTCGAGATTCAATACATCGTCCTCCAGCCGATTTGTCTCCAAGGGGTATATTGCTGTCTCGAGCACCGTATGAACTTCTCCTGTGAGTAGATTTTCGAATCCGACGCGAAACTGATAGTTAATTGTAAGGTTCAGGGCTTTGTAATGACAATGGAACACTCAAATTGCGTCGAGATTCAATACATCGGCCTCCAGCCGACTTGTCTCCAAGGGGATATCGCTGCCTCGGGCACCACATGGTCCTTCTCCTGTGAGTCTAGATTTTCGAATCCGACGCAAAAATGATAGTGAATTGTAACGTTCAGCTCCTCCTAATGACGATAGAAGACTCAAATTGCGTCGCGATCCAATACATCGTCCTCCAGCCGACTTGTCTCCAAGGGTCTATTGCTGCCTCGGGCACCTTATGGTCGTTCTCCTGTGAGTCTAGATTTTCGAATCCGACGCAAAAATGATAGTTAATTGTAACGGTCAGCGCCTTGTAATGACGATGGAACACTCAAATTGCGTCGAGATTCAATACATCGTCCTCCAGCCGACTTGTCTCCAAGGGTCTGTTGCTGCTTCGGTCACCATATGGTCGTTCTGCTGTGAGTTTAGATTATCGAATCCGACGGAATAATTATAGTTCATTTTAACGTTCAGGGCCTCCTAATGACGATGGAACACTCAAATTGCGTCGCGATCCAATACATCGTCCTCCAGGCGACTTGTCTCCAAGGGTCTAATGCTGCCTCGGGCACTTTATGGTCGTTCTCTTGTAAGTCTAGATTTACGAATCCGACGCCAAAATGATAGTTAATTGTAACGTTCAGGGCCGCCTAATGACGATGGAACTCTCAAATTGCGTCGAGATTCAATACATCGTCCTCCAGCCGACTTGTCTCCAAGGGTCTATTGCTGCCTCGGGCACCTTATGGTCGTTCTCCTGTGAGTCTAGATTTTCGTATCCGACGCAAAAATGATAATTAATTGTAACGTTCAGGGCCTCCTAATGCCGATGGAACACTCAAATTGCGTCGAGATTCAATACATCGTCCTCCAGCCGACTTGTCTCCACGGGTATATTGCTGTCTCGGGCACAATTTGATCTTTCTCCTGTGAGTCTAGATTTTCGAATCCGACGCAAAAATGATAGTGAATTGTAACGTTCAGCGCCTCCTAATGACGATAGAAGACTCAAATTGCGTCGAGATTCAATACATCGTCCTCCAGCCGATTTGTCTCCAAGGGGTATATTGCTGTCTCGAGCACCGTATGAACTTCTCCTGTGAGTAGATTTTCGAATCCGATGCGAAACTGATAGTTAATTTTAAGGTTCAGGGCCTTGTAATGACGATGGAACACTCAAATTGCGTCAAGATTCAATACATCGGCCTCCAGCCGACTTGTCCCCAACGGTCTATTGCTGCCTCGGGCACCTTATGGTCGTTCTCCTGTGAGTTTAGATTTTCGAATCCGACGAAAAACTGATAGTTAATTGTAACATTCAGGGCCTCCTAATGACGATGGAACACTCATTTTGCGTCGTGATCCAATACATCGTCCTCCAACCGACTTGTCTCCAAGGGTCAATAGCTGCCTCGGGCACCGTATGGTCGTTCCCCTGTGAATCTAGATTTTCGAATCCGACGCAAAAATCATAGTTAATTGTAACGTTCAGGGCCTTCTAATGACGATGGAACACTCAAATTGCGTCGAGATTCAATACATCGTCCTCCAGCCGACTTGTCTCCAAGGGGATATTGCTTTCTCGGGCACAATATGATCTTTCTCCTGTGAGGCTAGATTTTCGAATCCGACGCAAAAATGATAGTGAATTGTAACGTTCAGAGCCTCCTAATGACGATAGAAGACTCAAATTGCGTCGAGATTCAATACATCGTCCTCCAGCCGATTTGTCTCCAAGGGGTATATTGCTGTCTCGAGCACCGTATGAACTTCTCCTGTGAGTAGATTTTCGAATCCGACGCGAAACTGATAGTTAATTGAAGGTTCAGGGCTTTGTAATGACGATGGAACACTCAAATTGCGTCCAGATTCAATACATCGGCCTCCAGCCGACTTGTCACCAAGGGGATATCGCTGCCTCGGGCACCACATGGTCCTTCTCCTGTGAGTCTAGATTTTCGAATCCGACGCAAAAATGATAGTGAATTGAAACGTTCAGCGCCTCCTAATGACGATAGAAGACTCAAATTGCGTCGCGATCCAATACATCGTCTTCCAGCCGCCTTTTCTCCAAGGGTCTATTGCTGTCTCGGGCACCTTATGGTCGTTCTCCTGTGAGTCTAGATTTTCGAATCCGACGCAAAAATGATAGTTAATTGTAACGTTCAGGGCCTTGTAATGACGATGGAACACTCAAATTGCGTCGAGATTCAATACATCGTCCTCCAGCCGACTTGTCTCCAAGGGTCTGTTGCTGCTCGGGCACCGTATGGTCGTTCTCCTGTGAGTTTAGATTATCGAATCCGACGCAAAAATGATAATTAATTGTAACGTTCAGGGCCTCCTAATGCCGATGGAAGACTCAAATTGCGTCGAGATTCAATACATCGTCCTCCAGCCGACTTGTCTCCACGGGTATATTGCTGTCTCGGACACAATATGATCTTTCTCCTGTGAGTCTAGATTATCGAATCCGACGCAAAAATGATAGTGAATTGTAACGTTCAGCGCCTCCTAATGACGATAGAAGACTCAAATTGCGTCGAGATTCAATACATCGTCCTCCAGCCGATTTGTCTCCAAGGGGTATATTGCTGTCTCGAGCACCGTATGAACTTCTCCTGTGAGTAGATTTTCGAATCCGATGCGAAACTGATAGTTAATTTTAAGGTTCAGGGCCTTGTAATGACGATGGAACACTCAAATTGCGTCAAGATTCAATACATCGGCCTCCAGCCGACTTGTCCCCAACGGTCTATTGCTGCCTCGGGCACCTTATGGTCGTTCTCCTGTGAGTTTAGATTTTCGAATCCGACGAAAAACTGATAGTTAATTGTAACATTCAGGGCCTCCTAATGACGATGGAACACTCATTTTGCGTCGCGATCCAATACATCGTCCTCCAACCGACTTGTCTCCAAGGGTCAATAGCTGCCTCGGGCACCGTATGGTCGTTCCCCTGTGAATCTAGATTTTCGAATCCGACGCAAAAATCATAGTTAATTGTAACGTTCAGGGCCTTCTAATGACGATGGAACACTCAAATTGCGTCGAGATTCAATACATCGTCCTCCAGCCGACTTGTCTCCAAGGGGATATTGCTTTCTCGGGCACAATATGATCTTTCTCCTGTGAGGCTAGATTTTCGAATCCGACGCAAAAATGATAGTGAATTGTAACGTTCAGAGCCTCCTAATGACGATAGAAGACTCAAATTGCGTCGAGATTCAATACATCGTCCTCCAGCCGATTTGTCTCCAAGGGGTATATTGCTGTCTCGAGCACCGTATGAACTTCTCCTGTGAGTAGATTTTCGAATCCGACGCGAAACTGATAGTTAATTGAAGGTTCAGGGCTTTATAATGACGATGGAACACTCAAATTGCGTCGAGATTCAATACATCGGCCTCCAGCCGACTTGTCTCCAAGGGGATATCGCTGCCTCGGGCACCACATGGTCCTTCTCCTGTGAGTCTAGATTTTCGAATCCGACGCAAAAATGATAGTGAATTGAAACGTTCAGCGCCTCCTAATGACGATAGAAGACTCAAATTGCGTCGCGATCCAATACATCGTCCTCCAGCCGCCTTTTCTCCAAGGGTCTATTGTTGCCTCGGGCACCTTATGGTCGTTCTCCTGTGAGTCTAGATTTTCGAATCCGACGCAAAAATGATAGTTAATTGTAACGTTCAGGGCCTTGTAATGACGATGGAACACTCAAATTGCGTCGAGATTCAATACATCGTCCTCCAGCCGACTTGTCTCCAAGGGTCTTTTGCTGCTCGGACACCGTATGGTCGTTCTCCTGTGAGTTTAGATTATCGAATCCGACGCAAAAATGATAGTTAATTTTAACGTTCAGGGCCTCCTAATTCCGATGGAACACTCAAATTGCATCGAGATTCAATACATCGGCCTCCAGCCGACTTGTCTCCAAGGGTCTATTGCTGCCTCGGGCACCTTATGGTCGTTCTCCTGTGAGTCTAGATTTTCGAATCCGACGCAAAAATGATAGTGAATTGTAACGTCCAGCGCCTCCTAATGACGATAGGAGACTCAAATTGCGTCGGCATTCAATACATCGGCCTCCAGACGACTTGTCACCAAGGGTCTATTGCTGCCTCGGACACCTTATGGTCGTTCTCCTGTGAGTCTAGATTTTCGAATCCGACGCAAAAATGATAGTTAATTGTAACGTTCAGGGCCTCCTAATGCCGATGGAACACTCAAATTGCGTCGAGATTCAATACATCGTCCTCCAGCCGACTTGTCTCCAAGGGTATATTGCTGTCTCGGGCACAATATGATCTTTCTCCTGTGAGTCTAGATTTTCGAATCCGACGCAAAAATGATAGTGAATTGTAACTTTCAGCGCCTCCTAATGACGATAGAAGACTCAAATTACGTCGAGATTCAATACATCGTCATCCAGCCGATTTGTCTCCAAGGGGTATATTGCTGTCTCGAGCACCGTATGAACTTCTCCTGTGAGTAGATTTTCGAATCCGATGCGAAACTGATAGTTAATTGTAAGGTTCAGGGCCTTGTAATGACGATGGAACACTCAAATTGCGTCGAGATACAATACATCGGCCTCCAGCCGACTTGTCTCCGACGGTCTATTGCTGCCTCGGGCACCTTATGGTCGTTCTCCTGTGAGTTTAGATTTTCGAATCCGACGAAAAACTGATAGTTAATTGTAACATTCAGGGCCTCCTAATGACGATGGAACACTCATTTTGCGTCGCGATCCAATACATCGTCCTCCAACCGATTTGTCTCCAAGGGTCAATAGCTGCCTCGGGCACCGTATGGTCGTTCCCCTGTGAGTCTAGATTTTCGAATCCGACGCAAAAATCATAGTTAATTGTAACGTTCAGGGCCTTCTAATGACGACGGTTCACTCAAATTGCGTCGAGATTCAATACATCGTCCTCCAGCCGACTTGTCTCCAAGGGGATATTGCTGTCTCGGGCACAATATGATCTTTCTCCTGTGAGGCTAGATTTTCGAATCCGACGCAAAAATGATAGTGAATTGTAACGTTCAGAGCCTCCTAATGACGATAGAAGACTCAAATTGCGTCGAGATTCAATACATCGTCCTCCAGCCGATTTGTCTCCAAGGGGTATATTGCTGTCTCGAGCACCGTATGAACTTCTCCTGTGAGTAGATTTTCGAATCCGACGCGAAACTGATAGTTAATTGAAGGTTCAGGGCTTTGTAATGACGATGGAACACTCAAATTGCGTCGAGATTCAATACTTCGGTCTCCAGCCGACTTGTCTCCAAGGGGATATCGCTGCATCGGGCACCACATGGTCCTTCTCCTGTGAGTCTAGATTTTCGAATCCGACGCAAAAATGATAGTGAATTGAAACGTTCAGCGCCTCCTAATGACGATAGAAGACTCAAATTGCGTCGCGATCCAATACATCGTCCTCCAGCCGCCTTTTCTCCAAGGGTCTATTGCGGCCTCGGGCACCTTATGGTCGTTCTCCTGTGAGTTTAGATTTTCGAATCCGACGCAAAAATGATAGTTAATTGTAACGTTCAGGACCTTGTAATGACGATGGAACACTCAAATTGCGTCGAGATTCAATACATCGTCCTCCAGCCGACTTGTCTCCAAGGGTCTGTTGCTGCCTCGGGCACCGTATGGTCGTTCTCCTGTGAGTTTAGAATATCGAATCCGACGCAAAAATGATAGTTAATTTTAACGTTCAGGGCCTCCTAATTCCGATGGAACACTCAAATTGCGTCGAGATTCAATACATCGGCCTCCAGCCGACTTGTCTCCAAGGGTCTATTGCTGCCTCGGGCACCTTATGGTCGTTCTCCTGTGAGTATAGATTTTGGAATCCGACGCAAAAATGATAGTGAATTGTAACGTCCAGCGCGTCCTAATGACGATAGAAGACTCAAACTGCGTCGGCATTCAATACATCGTCCTCCAGCCGATTTGTCTCCAAGGGGATATTGCTGCCTCGGGCACCAAATGGTTCGACTGTTGTGAGTCTAGATTTTCGAATCCGACGAAAAACTGATAGTTAATTGTAACATTCAGGGCCTCCTAATGACGATGGAACACTCAAATTGCGTCGCGATCCAATACATCGTCCTCCAGCCGACTTGTCTCCAAGGGTCTAATGCTGCCTCGGGCACTTTATGGTCGTTTTCTTGTAAGTCTAGATTTACGAATCCGACGCCAAAATGATAGTTAATTGTAACGTTCTGGGCCGCCTAATGACGATGGAACTCTCAAATTGCGTCGAGATTCAATACATCGTCCTCCAGCCGACTTGACTCCAAGGGTCTATTGCTGCCTCGGGCACCTTATGGTCGTTCTCCTGTGAGTCTAGATTTTCGTATCCGACGGAAAAATGATAGTTAATTGTAACGTTCAGGGCCTTCTAATGACGATGGAACACTCAAATTGCGTCGAGATTCAATACATCGGCCTCCAGCCGACTTGTCACCAAGGGTCAATTGCTGCCTCGGGCACCTTATGGTCGTTCTCCTTTGAGTCTAGATTTTCGAATCCGACGCAAAAATGATAGTTAATTGCAACGTTCAGGGCCTTCTAATGACGATGGAACACTCAAATTGCGTCGAGATCCAATACATCGGCCTCCAGCCGCCTTGTCTCCAAGGGTCTATTGCTGCCTCGGGCACCTTATGGTCGTTCTCCTGTGAGTCTAGATTTTCGAATCCGACGCAAAAATCATAGTTAATTGTAACGTTCAGGGCCTTCTAATGACGATGGAACACTCAAATTGCGTCGAGATTCAATACATCGTCCTCCAGCCGCCTTGTCTGCAAGGGGATATTGCTGTCTCGGGCACAATATGATCTTTCTCCTGTGAGTCTAGATTTTCGAATCCGACGCAAAAATGATAGTGAATTGTAACGTTCAGCGCCTCCTAATGACGATAGAAGACTCAAATTGCGTCGAGATTCAATACATCGTCCTCCAGCCGATTTGTCTCCAAGGGGTATATTGCTGTCTCGAGCACCGTATGAACTTCTCCTGTGAGTAGATTTTCGAATCAGACGCGAAACTGATAGTTAATTGTAAGGTTCAGGGCCTTGTAATGACGATGGAACACTCAAATTGCGTCGAGATTCAATACATCGGCCTCCAGCCGACTTGTCACCAAGGGTCTAATGCTGCCTCGGGCACTTTATGGTCGTTCTCTTGTAAGTCTAGATTTACGAATCCGACGCCAAAATGATAGTGAATTGTAACGTTCAGCGCCTCCTAATGACGATAGAAGACTCAAAATGCGTCGGCATTCAATACATCGTCCCCCAGCCGATTTGTCTCCAAGGGGATATTGCTGCCTCGGGCACCAAATGGTTCGTCTGCTGTGGGTCTAGATTTTCGAATCCGACGAAAAACTGATAGTTAATTGTAACATTCAGGGCCTCCTAATGACGATGGAACGCTCAAATTGCGTCGAGATTCAATACATCGTCCTCCAGCCGACTTGTCTCCAAGGGTCTATTGCTGCCTCGGGCACCTTATGGTCGTTCTCCTGTGAGTCTAGATTTTCGAATCCGACGCAAAAATCATAATTAATTGTAACGTTCAGGGCCTTCTAATGACGATGGAACACTCAAATTGCGTCGAGATTCAATACATCGTCTTCCAGCCGACTTGTCGCCAAGGGGATATTGCTGTCTCGGGCACAATATGATCTTTCTCCTGTGAGTCTAGATTTTCGAATCCGACGCAAAAATGATACTGAATTGTAACGTTCAGCGCCTCCTAATGACGATAGAAGACTCAAATTGCGTCGAAATTCAATACATCGTCCTCCAGCCGACTTGTCTCCAAGGGGTATATTGCTGTCTCGGGCACAATATGATCTTTCTCCTGTGAGTCTAGATTTTCGAATCCGACGCAAAAATGATAGTTAATTGTAACGTTCAGGGCCTTGTAATGACGATGGAACACTCATATTGCGTCCAGATTCAATACATCGGCCTCCAGCCGACTTGTCTCCAACGGTCTATTGCTGCCTCGGGCACCTTATGGTCGTTCTCCTGTGAGATTAGATTTTCGAATCCGACGAAAAACTGATAGTTAATTGTAACATTCAGGGCCTCCTAATGACGATGGAACACTCATTTTGCGTCGCGATCCAATACATCGTCCTCCAACCGACTTGACTCCAAGGGTCAATAGCTGCCTCGGGCACCGTATGGTCGTTCCCCTGTGAGTCTAGATTTTCGAATCCGACGCAAAAATCATAGTTAATTGTAACGTTCAGGGCCTTCTAATGACGATGGAACACTCATATTGCGTCGAGATTCAATACATCGTCCTCCAGCCGACTTGTCTCCAAGGGGTATATTGCTGTCTCGGGCACAATATGATCTTTCTCCTGTGAGTCTAGATTTTCGAATCCGACGCAAAAATGATAGTGAATTGTAACGTTCAGAGCCTCCTAATGACGATAGAAGACTCAAATTGCGTCGAAATTCAATACATCGTCCTCCAGCCAATTTGTCTCCAAGGGGTATATTGCTGTCTCGAGCACCGTATGAACTTCTCCTGTGAGTAGATTTTCCAATCCGACGCGAAACTGATAGTTAATAGTAAGGTTCAGGGCCTTGTAATGACGATGGAACACTCAAATTGCGTCGAGATTCAATACATCGGCCTCCAGCCGACTTGTCTCCAAGGGGATATTGCTGCCTCGGGCACTTTATGGTCGTTCTCCTGTGAGTCTAGATTTTCGAATCCGACGCAAAAATGATAGTTAATTGTAACGTTCAGGGCCTTCTAATGACGATAGAAGACTCAAAATGCGTCGGCATTCAATACATCGTCCTCCAGCCGATTTGTCTCCAAGAGGATATTGCTGCCTCGGGCACCAAATGGTTCGTCTGCTGTGGGTCTAGATTTTCGAATCCGACGAAAAACTGATAGTTAATTGTAACATTCAGGGCCTCCTAATGACGATGGAACACTCAAATTGCGTCGCGATCCAATACATCGTCCTCTAGCCGACTTGTCTCCAAGGGTCTAATGCTGCCTGGGGCACTTTATGGTCGTTCTCTTGTAAATCTAGATTTACGAATCCGACGCCAAAATGATAGTTAATTGTAACGTTCAAGGCCGACTAATGACGATGGATTTCTCAAATTGCGTCGAGATTCAATACATCGTCCTCCAGCCGACTTGTCTCCAAGGGTCTATTGCTGCCTCGGGCACCTTATGGTCGTTCTCCTGTGAGTCTAGATTTTCGAATCCGACGCAAAAATCATAGTTAATTGTAACGTTCAGGGCCTTGTAATGACGATGGAACACTCAAATTGCGTCGAGATTCAATACATCGTCCTCCAGCCGACTTGTCTCCAAGGGGATATTGCTGTCTCGGGCACAATATGATCTTTCTCCAGTGAGTCTAGATTTTCGAATCCGACGCAAAAATGATAGTGAATTGTAACGTTCAGCGCCTCCTAATGACGATAGAAGACTCAAATTGCGTCGAGATTCAATACATCGTCCTCCAGCCGATTTGTCTCCAAGGGGTATATTGCTGTCTCGAGCACCGTATGAACTTCTCCTGTGAGTAGATTTTCGAATCCGACGCGAAACTGATAGTTAATTGTAAGGTTCAGGGCCTTGTAATGACGATGGAACACTCATATTGCGTCGAGATTCAATACATCGGCCTCCAGCCGACTTCTCTCCAAGGGTCTAATGCTGCCTCGGGCACTTTATGGTCGTTCTCTTGTAAGTCTAGATTTACGAATCCGACGCCAAAATGATAGTTAATTGTAACGTTCAGCGCCTCCTAATGACGATAGAAAACTCAAAATGCGTCGGCATTCAATACATCGTCCTCCAGCCGATTTGTCTCCAAGGGGATATTGCAGCCTCGGGCACCAAATGGTTCGGCTGCTGTGAGTCCAGATTTTCGAATCCGACGAAAAACTGATAGTTAATTGTAACATTCAGGGCCTCCTAATGACGATGGAACACTCATTTTGCGTCGCGATCCAATACATCGTCCTCCAACCGACTTGACTCCAAGGGTCAATAGCTGCCTCGGGCACCGTATGGTCGTTCCCCTGTGAGTCTAGATTTTCGAATCCGACGCAAAAATCATAGTTAATTGTAACGTTCAGGGCCTTCTAATGACGATGGAACACTCATATTGCGTCGAGATTCAATACATCGTCCTCCAGCCGACTTGTCTCCAAGGGGTATATTGCTGTCTCGGGCACAATATGATCTTTCTCCTGTGAGTCTAGATTTTCGAATCCGACGCAAAAATGATAGTGAATTGTAACGTTCAGAGCCTCCTAATGACGATAGAAGACTCAAATTGCGTCGAAATTCAATACATCGTCCTCCAGCCAATTTGTCTCCAAGGGGTATATTGCTGTCTCGAGCACCGTATGAACTTCTCCTGTGAGTAGATTTTCCAATCCGACGCGAAACTGATAGTTAATAGTAAGGTTCAGGGCCTTGTAATGACGATGGAACACTCAAATTGCGTCGAGATTCAATACATCGGCCTCCAGCCGACTTGTCTCCAAGGGGATATTGCTGCCTCGGGCACTTTATGGTCGTTCTCCTGTGAGTCTAGATTTTCGAATCCGACGCAAAAATGATAGTTAATTGTAACGTTCAGGGCCTTCTAATGACGATAGAAGACTCAAAATGCGTCGGCATTCAATACATCGTCCTCCAGCCGATTTGTCTCCAAGAGGATATTGCTGCCTCGGGCACCAAATGGTTCGTCTGCTGTGGGTCTAGATTTTCGAATCCGACGAAAAACTGATAGTTAATTGTAACATTCAGGGCCTCCTAATGACGATGGAACACTCAAATTGCGTCGCGATCCAATACATCGTCCTCTAGCCGACTTGTCTCCAAGGGTCTAATGCTGCCTGGGGCACTTTATGGTCGTTCTCTTGTAAATCTAGATTTACGAATCCGACGCCAAAATGATAGTTAATTGTAACGTTCAAGGCCGACTAATGACGATGGATTTCTCAAATTGCGTCGAGATTCAATACATCGTCCTCCAGCCGACTTGTCTCCAAGGGTCTATTGCTGCCTCGGGCACCTTATGGTCGTTCTCCTGTGAGTCTAGATTTTCGAATCCGACGCAAAAATCATAGTTAATTGTAACGTTCAGGGCCTTGTAATGACGATGGAACACTCAAATTGCGTCGAGATTCAATACATCGTCCTCCAGCCGACTTGTCTCCAAGGGGATATTGCTGTCTCGGGCACAATATGATCTTTCTCCAGTGAGTCTAGATTTTCGAATCCGACGCAAAAATGATAGTGAATTGTAACGTTCAGCGCCTCCTAATGACGATAGAAGACTCAAATTGCGTCGAGATTCAATACATCGTCCTCCAGCCGATTTGTCTCCAAGGGGTATATTGCTGTCTCGAGCACCGTATGAACTTCTCCTGTGAGTAGATTTTCGAATCCGACGCGAAACTGATAGTTAATTGTAAGGTTCAGGGCCTTGTAATGACGATGGAACACTCATATTGCGTCGAGATTCAATACATCGGCCTCCAGCCGACTTCTCTCCAAGGGTCTAATGCTGCCTCGGGCACTTTATGGTCGTTCTCTTGTAAGTCTAGATTTACGAATCCGACGCCAAAATGATAGTTAATTGTAACGTTCAGCGCCTCCTAATGACGATAGAAAACTCAAAATGCGTCGGCATTCAATACATCGTCCTCCAGCCGATTTGTCTCCAAGGGGATATTGCAGCCTCGGGCACCAAATGGTTCGGCTGCTGTGAGTCCAGATTTTCGAATCCGACGAAAAACTGATAGTTAATTGTAACATTCAGGGCCTCCTAATGACGATGGAACACTCAAATTGCGTCGAGATCCAATACATCGGCCTCCAGCCGACTTGTCTCCAAGGGTCTATTGCTGCCTCGGGCACCTTATGGTCGTTCTCTTGTAAGTCTAGATTTACGAATACGACGCCAAAATCATAGTTAATTGTAACGTTCAGGGCCCTCTAATGACGATGGAACACTCAAATTGCGTCGAGATTCAATACATCGGCCTCCAGCCGACTTGTCACCAAGGGTCTATTGTTGCCTCGGGCACCTTATGGTCGTTCTCCTGTGAGTCTAGATTTTCGAATCCGACGCAAAAATGATAGTTAATTGTAACGTTCAGGGCCTTCTAATGACGATGGAACACTCAAATTGCGTCGAGATTCAATACATCGTCCTCCAGCCGATTTGTCTCCAAGGGGTATATTGCTGTCTCGAGCACCGTATGAACTTCTCCTGTGAGTAGATTTTCGAATCCGACGCGAAACTGATAGTTAATTGTAAGGTTCAGGGCCTTGTAATGACGATGGAACACTCATATTGCGTCGAGATTCAATACATCGGCCTCCAGCCGACTTGTCTCCAACGGTCTATTGCTGCCTCGGGCACCTTATGGTCGTTCTCCTGTGAGTTTAGATTTTCGAATCCGACGAAAAACTGATAGTTAATTGTAACATTCAGGGCCTCCTAATGACGATGGAACACTCATTTTGCGTCGCGATCCAATACATCGTCCTCCAACCGACTTGTCTCCAAGGGTCAATAGCTGCCTCGGGCACCGTATGGTCGTTACCCTGTGAGTCTAGATTTTCCAATCCGACGCAAAAATCATAGTTAATTGTAATGTTCAGGGCCTTGTAATGACGATGGAACACTCAAATTGCGTCGACATTCAATACATCGGCCTCCAGCCGACTTGTCTCCAAGGGGATATCGCGGCCTCGGGCACCACATGGTCCTTCTCCTGTGAGTCTAGATTTTCGAATCCGACGCAAAAATGATAGTGAATTTAAACGTTCAGCGCCTCCTAATGCCGATGGAACACTCAAATTGCGTCGAGATTCAATACATCGGCCTCCAGCCGACTTGTCTCCAAGGGGATATTGCTGCCTCGGGCACCTTATGATCGTTCTCCTGTGAGTCTAGATTTTCGAATCCGACGCAAAAATGAAAGTTAATTGTAACGCTCAGGGCCTTCTAATGACGATAGAAGACTCAAAATGCGTCGGCATTCAATACATCGTCCTCCAGCCGATTTGTCTCCAAGGGGATATTGCAGCCTCGGGCACCAAATGGTTCGGCTGCTGTGAGTCTAGATTTTCGAATCCGACGGAAAACTGATAGTTAATTGTAACATTCAGGGCCTCCTAATGACGATGGAACACTCAAATTGCGTCGAGATCCAATACATCGGCCTCCAGCCGACTTGTCTCCAAGGGTCTATTGCTGCCTCGGGCACCTTATGGTCGTTCTCTTGTAAGTCTAGATTTACGAATCCGACGCCAAAATCATAGTTAATTGTAACGTTCAGGGCCTTCTAATGACGATGGAACACTCAAATTGCGTCGAGATTCAATACATCGGCCTCCAGCCGACTTGTCACCAAGGGTCTATTGCTGCCTCGGGCATCTTATGGTCGTTCTCCTGTGAGTCTAGATTTTCGAATCCGACGCAAAAATGATAGTTAATTGTAACGTTCAGGGCCTTCTAATGACGATGGAACACTCAAATTGCGTCGAGATTCAATACATCGTCCTCCAGCCGATTTGTCTCCAAGGGGTATATTGCTGTCTCGAGCACCGTATGAACTTCTCCTGTGAGTAGATATTCGAATCCGACGCGAAACTGATAGTTAATTGTAAGGTTCAGGGGTTTGTCATGACGATGGAACACTCAAATTGCGTCGAGATTCAATACATCGGCCTCCAGCCGACTTGTCTCCAAGGGGATATCGCTGCCTCGGGCACCACATGGTCCTTCTCCTGTGGGTCTAGATTTTCGAATCCGACGCAAAAATCATAGTTAATTGTAACGTTCAGGGCCTTCTAATGACGATGGAACACTCAAATTGCGTCGAGATTCAATACATCGTCCTCCAGCCGACTTGTCGCCAAGGGGATATTGCTGTCTCGGGCACAATATGATCTTTCTCCTGTGAGTCTAGATTTTCGAATCCGACGCAAAAATGATAGTGAATTGTAACGTTCAGCGCCTCCTAATGACGATAGAAGACTCAAATTGCGTCGAGATTCAATACATCGTCCTCCAGCCGATTTGCCTCCAAGGGGTATATTTCTGTCTCGAGCACCGTATGAACTTCTCCTGTGAGTAGATTTTCGAATCCGACGCGAAACTGATAGTTAATTGTAAGGTTCAGGGCCTTGTAATGACGATGGAACACTCATATTGCGTCGAGATTCAATACATCGTCCTCCAGCCAATTTGTCTCCAAGGGGTATATTGCTGTCTCGAGCACCGTATGAACTTCTCCTGTGAGTAGATTTTCCAATCCGACGCGAAACTGATAGTTAATAGTAAGGTTCAGGGCCTTGTAATGACGATGGAACACTCAAATTGCGTCGAGATTCATTACATCGGCCTCCAGCCGACTTGTCTCCAAGGGCATATCGCGGCCTCGGGCACCACATGGTCCTTCTCCTGTGAGTCTAGATTTTCGAATCCGACGCAAAAATGATAGTGAATTTAAACGTTCAGCGCCTCCTAATGCCGATGGAACACTCAAATTGCGTCGAGATTCAATACATCGGCCTCCAGCCGACTTGTCTCCAAGGGGATATTGCTGCCTCGGGCACCTTATGGTCGTTCTCCTGTGAGTCTAGATTTTCGAATCCGACGCAAAAATGATAGTTAATTGTAACGTTCAGGGCCTTCTAATGACGATAGAAGACTCAAAATGCGTCGGCATTCAATACATCGTCCTCCAGCCGATTTGTCTCCAAGGGGATATTGCTGCCTCGGGCACCAAATGGTTCGTCTGCTGTGGGTCTAGATTTTCGAATCCGACGAAAAACTGGTAGTTAATTGTAACATTCAGGGCCTCCTAATGACGATGGAACACTCAAATTTCGTCGCGATCCAATACATCGTCCTCTAGCCGACTTGTCTCCTAGGGTCTAATGCTGCCTCGGGCACTTTATGGTCGTTCCCTTGTAAGTCTAGATTTACGAATCCGACGCCAAAATGATAGTTAATTGTAACGTTCAGGGCCGCCTAATGACGATGGAACTCTCAAATTGCGTCGAGATTCAATACATCGTCCTCCAGCCGACTTGTCTCCAAGGGAATATTGCTGTCTCGGGCACAATATGATCTTTCTCCAGTGAGTCTAGATTTTCGAATCCGACGCAAAAATGACAGTGAATTGTAACGTTCAGCGCCTCCTAATGACGATAGAAGACTCAAATTGCGTCGAGATTCAATACATCGTCCTCCAGCCGATTTGTCTCCAAGGGGTATATTGCTGTCTCGAGCACCGTATGAACTTCTCCTGTGAGTAGATTTTCGAATCCGACGCGAAACTGATGGTCAATTGTAAGGTTCAGGGCCTTGTAATGACGATGGAACACTCATATTGCGTCGAGATTCAATATATCGGCCTCCAGCCGACTTGTCTCCAACGGTCTATTGCTGCCTCGGGCACCTTATGGTCGTTCTCCTGTGAATTTAGATTTTCGAATCCGACGAAAAACTGATAGTTAATTGTAACATTCAGGGCCTCCTAATGACGATGGAACACTCATTTTGCGTCGCGATCCAATACATCGTCCTCCAAACGACTTCTCTCCAAGGGTCTAATGCTGCCTCGGGCACTTTATGGTCGTTCTCTTGTAAGTCTAGATTTACGAATCCGACGCCAAAATGATAGTTAATTGTAACGTTCAGCGCCTCCTAATGACGATAGAACACTCAAAATGCGTCGGCATTCAATACATCGTCCTCTAGCCGATTTGTCTCCAAGGGGATATTGCTGCCTCGGGCACCAATTGGTTCGGCTGCTGTGAGTCTAGATTTTCGAATCCGACGAAAAACTGATAGTTAATTGTAACATTCAGGGCCTCCTAATGACGATGGAACACTCAAATTGCGTCGAGATCCAATACATCGGCCTCCAGCCGACTTGTCTCCAAGGGTCTATTGCTGCCTCGGGCACCTTATGGTCGTTCTCTTGTAAGTCTAGATTTACGAATCCGACGCCAAAATCATAGTTAATTGTAACGTTCAAGGCCTTCTAATGACGATGGAACACTCAAATTGCGTCGAGATTCAATACATCGGCCTCCAGCCGACTTGTCACCAAGGGTCTATTGCTGCCTCGGGCACCTTATGGTAGTTCTCCTGTGAGTCTAGATTTTCGAATCCGACGCAAAAATGATAGTTAATTGTAACGTTCAGGGCCTTCTAATGACGATGGAACACTCAAATTGCGTCGAGATTTAATACATCGTCCTCCAGCCGATTTGTCTCCAAGGGGTATATTGCTGTCTCGAGCACCGTATGAACTTCTCCTGTGGGTAGATTTTCGAATCCGACGCGAAACTGATAGTTAATTGTAAGGTTCAGGGGTTTGTCATGACGATGGAACACTCAAATTGCGTCGAGATTCAATATATCGGCCTCCAGCCGACTTGTCTCCAACGGGATATCGCTGCCTCGGGCACCACATGGTCCTTCTCCTGTGAGTCTAGATTTTCGAATCCGACGCAAAAATTATAGTGAATTGTAACGTTCAGCGCCTCCTAATGACGACAGAAGACTCAAATTGCGTCGCGATCCAATACATCGTCCTCCAGCCGACTTGTCTCCAAGGGTCTATTGCTGCCTCGGGCACCTAATGGTCGTTCTCCTGTGAGTCTAGATTTTCGAATCCGACGCAAAAATGATAGTTAATTGTAACGTTCAGGGCCTTGTAATGACGATGGAACACTCATTTTGCGTCGAGATTCAATACATCGTCCTCCAGCCGACTTGTCTCCAAGGGGATATTGCTGTCTCGGGCACAATATGATCTTTCTCCAGTGAGTCTAAAATGATAGTGAATTGTAACGTTCAGCGCCTCCTAATGACGACAGAAGACTCAAATTGCGTCGCGATTCAATACATCGTCCTCCAGCCGACTTGTCTCCAAGGGTCTATTGCTGCCTCGGGCACCTAATGGTCGTTCTCCTGTCAGTCTAGATTTTCGAATCCGACGCAAAAATGATAGTTAATTGTAACGTTCAGGGCCTTGTAATGACGATGGAACACTCATTTTGCGTCGAGATTCAATACATCGTCCTCCAGCCGACTTGTCTCCAAGGGTCTGTTGCTGCCTCGGGCACCGTATGGTCGTACTCCTGTGAGTTTAGATTATCGAATCCGACGGAAAAATGATAGTTAATTTTAACGTTCAGGGCCTTCTAATGACGATGGAACACTCAAATTGCGTCGAGATTCAATACATCGTCCTCCAGGCGACTTGTCTCCAAGGGGATATTGCTCTCTCGGGCACAATATGATCCTTCTCCTGTGAGTCTAGATTTTCGAATCCGACGCAAAAATGATAGTTAATTTTAACGTTCAGGGCCTTCTAATGACGATAGAAGACTCAAAATGCGTCGGCATTCAATACATCGTCCTCCAGCCGACTTGTCTCCAAGGGTCTATTGCTGCCTCGGGCACCTTATGGTGGTTCTCCTGTGAGTCTAGATTTTCGAATCCGACGAAAAACTGATAGTTAATTGTAACATTCAGGGCATCCTAATGACGATGGAACACTCATTTTGCGTCGCGATCCAATAGACCCAAGGGGATATTGCTGTCTCGGTCACAATATGATCTTTCTCCTGTGAGTCTAGATTTTCGAATCCGACGCAAAAATGATAGTGAATTGTAACGTTCAGCGCCTCCTAATGACGATAGAAGCCTCAAATTGCGTCGAGATTCAATACATCGTCCTCCAGCCGATTTGTCTCCAAGGGGTATATTGCTGTCTCGAGCACCGTATGAACTTCTCCTGTGAGTAGATTTTCGAATCCGACGCGAAACTGATAGTTAATTGTAAGGTTCAGGGCCTTGTAATGACGATGGAACACTCAAATTGCGTCGAGATTCAATACATCGGCCTCCAGCCGACTTGTCTCCAACGGTCTATTTCTGCCTCGGGCACCTTATGGTCGTTCCCCTGTGAGTCTAGATTTTCGAATCCGACGCAAAAATCATAGTTAATTGTAACGTTCAGGGCCTTCTAATGACGATGGAACACTCAAATTGCGTCGAGATTCAATACATCGTCCTCCAGCCGACTTGTCTCCAAGGGGTATATTGCTGTCTCGGGCACAATATGATCTTTCTCCTGTGAGTCTAGATTTCCGAATCCGACGCAAAAATGATAGTGAATTTAAACGTTCAGCGTCTCCTAATGCCGATGGAACACTCAAATTGCGTCGAGATTCAATACATCGGCCTCCAGCCGACTTGTCTCCAAGGGGATATTGCTGCCTCGGGCACCTTATGGTCGTTCTCCTGTGAGTCTAGATTTTCGAATCCGACGCAAAAATGATAGTTAATTGTAACGTTCAGGGCCTTCTAATGACGATAGAAGACTCAAAATTCGTCGGCATTCAATACATCGTCCTCCAGCCGATTTGTCTCCAAGGGGATATTGCTGCCTCGGGCACCAAATGGTTCGTCAGCTGTGGGTCTAGATTTTCGAATCCGACGAAAAACTGATAGTTAATTGTAACATTCAGGGCCTCCTAATGACGATGGAACACTCAAATTGCGTCGCGATCCAATACATCGTCCTCTAGCCGACTTGTCTCCAAGGCTCTAATGCTGGCTCGGGCACTTTATGGTCGTTCTCTTGTAAGTCTAGATTTACGAATCCGACGCCAAAATGATAGTTAATTGTAACGTTCAGGGCCGCCTAATGACGATGGAACTCTCAAATTGCGTTGAGATTCAATACATCGTCCTCCAGCCGACTTGTCTCCAAGGGTCTATTGCTGCCTCGGGCACCTTATGGTCGTTCTCCTGTGAGTCTAGATTTTCGAATCCGACGCAAAAATCATTGTTAATTGTAACGTTCAGGGCCTTCTAATGACGATGGAACACTCAAATTGCGTCGAGATTCAATACATCGTCCTCCAGCCGACTTGACTCCAAGGGGATTTTGCTGTCTCGGGCACAATATGATCTTTCTCCAGTGAGTCTAGATTTTCGAATCCGACGCAAAAATGATAGTGAATTGTAACGTTCAGCGCCTCCTAATGACGATAGAAGACTCAAATTGCGTCGAGATTCAATACATCGTCCTCCAGCCGATTTGTCTCCAAGGGGTATATTGCTGTCTCGAGCACCGTATGATCTTCTCCTGTGAGTAGATTTTCGAATCCGACGCGAAACTGATAGTTAATTGTAAGGTTCAGGGCCTTGTAATGACGATGGAACACTCATATTGCGTCGAGATTCAATACATCGGCCTCCAGCCAACTTGTCTCCAACGGTCTATTGCTGCCTCGGGCACCTTATGGTCGTTCTCCTGTGAATTCAGATTTTGGAATCCGACGAAAAACTGATAGTTAATTGTAACATTCAGGGCCTCCTAATGACGATGGAACACTCATTTTGCGTCGCGATCCAATACATCGTCCTCCAACCGACTGCTCTCCAAGGGTCTAATGCTGCCTCGGGCACTTTATGGTCGTTCTCTTGTAAGTCTAGATTTACGAATCCGACGCCAAAATCATAGTTAATTGTAACGTTCAGGGCCTTCTAATGACGATGGAACACTCAAATTGCGTCGAGATTCAATACATCGGCCTCCAGCCGACTTGTCACCAAGGGTCTATTGCTGCCTCGGGCACCTTATGGTCGTTCTCCTGTGAGTCTAGATTTTCGAATCCGACGCAAAAATGATAGTTAATTGTAACGTTCAGGGCCTTCTAATGACGATGGAACACTCAAATTGCGTCGAAATTCAATACAGCGTCCTCCAGCCGATTTGTCTCCAAGGGGTATATTGCTGTCTCGAGCACCGTATGAACTTCTCCTGTGAGTAGATTTTCGAATCCGACGCGAAACTGATAGTTAATTGTAAGGTTCAGGGGTTTGTCATGTCGATGGAACACTCAAATTGCGTCGAGATTCAATACATCGGCCTCCAGCCGACTTGTCTCCAAGGGGATATCGCTGCCTCGGGCACCACATGGTCCTTCTCCTGTGAGTCTAGATTTTCGAATCCGACGCAAAAATGATAGTGAATTGTAACGTTCAGCGCCTCCTAATGACGACAGAAGACTCAAATTGCGTCGCGATCCAATACATCGTCCTCCAGCCGACTTGTCTCCAAGGGTCTATTGCTGCCTCGGGCACCTAATGGTCGTTCTCCTGTGAGTCTAGATTTTCGAATCCGACGCAAAAATGATAGTTAATTGTAACGTTCAGGGCCTTGTAATGACGATGGAACACTCATTTTGCGTCGAGATTCAATACATCGTAATCCAGCCGACTTGTCTCCAAGGGTCTGTTGCTGCCTCGGGCACCGTATGGTCGTTCTCCTGTGAGTTTAGATTATCGAATCCGACGGAAAAATGATAGTTAATTTTAACGTTCAGGGCCTTCTAATGACGATGGAACACTCAAATTGCGTTTGAGATTCAATACATCGTCCTCCAGGCGACTTGTCTCCAAAGGGATATTGCTCTCTCGGGCACAATATGATCCTTCTCCTGTGAGTCTAGATTTTCGAATCCGACGCAAAAATGATAGTGAATTGTAACGTTCAGAGCCTCCTAATGACGATAGAACACTCAAAATGCGTCGGCATTCAATACATCGTCCTCCAGCCGACTTGTCTCCAAGGGTCTATTGCTGCCTCGGGCACCTTATGGTGGTTCTCCTGTGAGTCTAGATTTTCGAATCCGACGCAAAAATCATAGTTAATTGTAACGTTCAGGGCCTTCTAATGACGATGGAACACTCAAATTGCATCCAGATTCAATACATCGTCCTCCAGCCGACTTGTCTCCAAGGGGATATTGCTGTCTCGGTCACAATATGATCTTTCTCCTGTGAGTCTAGATTTTCGAATCCGACGCAAAAATGATAGTGAATTGTAACGTTCAGCGCCTCCTAATGACGATAGAAGACTCAAATTGCGTCGAGATTCAATACATCGTCCTCCAGCCGATTTGTCTCCAAGGGGTATACTGCTGTCTCGAGCACCGTATGAACTTCTCCTGTGAGTAGATTTTCGAATCCGACGCGAAACTGATAGTTAATTGTAAGGTTCAGGGCCTTGTAATGACGATGGAACACTCAAATTGCGTCGAGATTCAATACATCGGCCTCCAGCCGACTTGTCTCCAACGGCCTATTTCTGCCTCGGGCACCTTATGGTCGTTCTCCTGTGAGTTTAGATTTTCGAATCCGACGAAAAACTGATAGTTAATTGTAACATTCAGGGCCTCCTAATGACGATGGAACACTCATTTTGCGTCGCGATCCAATACATCGTCCTCCAACCGACTTGTCTCCAAGGGTCAATAGCTGCCTCGGGCACCGTATGGTCGTTCCCCTGTGAGTCTAGATTTTCGAATACGACGCAAAAATCATAGTTAATTGTAACGTTCAGGGCCTTCTAATGACGATGGAACACTCAAATTGCGTCGAGATTCAATACATCGTCCTCCAGCCGACTTGTCTCCAAGGGGTATATTGCTGTCTCGTGCACAATATGATCTTTCTCCTGTGAGTCTAGATTTTCGAATCCGACGCAAAAATGATAGTGAATTTTAACGTTCAGCGCCTCCTAATGCCGATGGAACACTCAAATTGCGTCGAGATTCAATATATCGGCCTCCAGCCGACTTGTCTCCAAGGGGATATTGCTGCCTCGGGCACCTTATGGTCGTTCTCCTGTGAGTCTAGATTTTCGAATCCGACGCAAAAATGATAGTTAATTGTAACGTTCAGGGCCTTCTAATGACGATAGAAGACTCAAAATGCGTCGGCATTCAATACATCGTCCTCCAGCCGATTTGTCTCCAAGGGGATATTGCTGCCTCGGGCACCAAATGGTTCGTCTGCTGTGGGTCTAGATTTTCGAATCCGACGAAAAACTGATAGTTAATTGTAACATTCAGGGCCTCCTAATGACGATGGAACACTCAAATTGCGTCGCGATCCAATACATCGTCCTCTAGCCGACTTGTCTCCAAGGCTCTAATGCTGCCTCGGGCACTTTATGGTCTTTCTCTTGTAAGTCTAGATTTACGAATCCGACGCCAAAATGACAGTTAATTGTAACGTTGAGGGCCGCCTAATGACGATGGAACTCTCAAATTGCGTCGAGATTCAATACATCGTCCTCCAGCCGACTTGTCTCCAAGGGTCTATTGCTGCCTCGGGCACCTTATGGTCGTTCTCCTGTGAGTCTAGATTTTCGAATCCGACGCAAAAATCATAGTTAATTCTAACGTTCAGGGCCTTGTAATGACGATGGAACACTCAAATTGCGTCGAGATTCAATACATCGTCCTCCAGCCGACTTGTCTCGAAGGGGATATTGCTGTCTCGGGCACAATATGATCTTTCTCCTGTGAGTCTAGATTTTCGAATCCGACGCAAAAATGATAGTGAATTGTAACGTTCAGCGCTTCCTAATGACGATAGAAGACTCAAATTGCGTCGAGATTCAATACATCGTTCTCCAGCCGATTTGTCTCCAAGTGGTATATTGCTGTCTCGAGCACCGTATGAACTTCTCCTGTGAGTAGATTTTCGAATCCGACGCGAAACTGATAGTTAATTGTAAGGTTCAGGGCCTTGTAATGACGATGGAACACTCATATTGCGTCGAGATTCAATACATCGGCCTCCAGCCGACTTGTCTCCAACGGTCTATTGCTGCCTCGGGCACCTTATGGTCGTTCTCCTGTGAGTTTAGATTTTCGAATCCGACGAAAAACTGATAGTTAATTGTAACATTCAGGGCCTCCTAATGACGATGGAACACTCATTTTGCGTCGCGATCCAATACATCGTCCTCCAACCGACTTGTCTCCAAGGGTCAATAGCTGCCTCGGGCACCGTATGGTCGTTCCCCTGTGAGTCTAGATTTTCGAATCCGACGCAAAAATCATAGTTAATTGTAACGTTCAGGGCCTTCTAATGACGATGGAACACTCAAATTGCGTCGAGATTCAATAGATCGTCCTCCAGTGACTTGTCTCCAAGGGGTATATTGCTGTCTCGGGCACAATATGATCTTTCTCCTGTGAGTCTAGATTTTCGAATCCGACGCAAAAATGATAGTGAATTGTAACGTTCAGAGCCTCCTAATGACGATGGAACACTCAAATTGCGTCGAGATTCAATACATCGTCCTCCAGCCGATTTGTCTCCAAGGGGATATTGCTGCCTCGGGCACCAAATGGTTCGTCTGCTGTGGGTCTAGATTTTCGAATCCGACGAAAAACTGATAGTTAATTGTAACATTCAGGGCGTCCTAATGACGATGGAACACTCAAATTGCGTCGCGATCCAATACATCGTCCTCTAGCCGACTTGTCTCCAAGGGTCTAAAGTGCCTCGGGCACTTTATGGTCGTTCTCTTGTAAGTCTAGATTTACGAATCCGACGCCAAAATCATAGTTAATTGTAACGTTCAGGGCCTTCTAATGACGATGGAACACTCAAATTGCGTCGAGATTCAATACATCGGCCTCCAGCCGACTTGTCACCAAGGGTCTATTGCTGCCTCGGGCACCTTATGGTCGTTCTCCTGTGAGTCTAGATTTTCGAATCCGACGCAAAAATGATAGTTAATTGTAACGTTCAGGGCCTTCTAATGACGATGGAACACTCAAATTGCGTCGAAATTCAATACATCGTCCTCCAGCCGATTTGTCTCCAAGGGGTATATTGCTGTCTCGAGCACCGTATGAACTTCTCCTGTGAGTAGATTTTCGAATCCGACGCGAAACTGATAGTTAATTGTAAGGTTCAGGGGTTTGTCATGACGATGGAACACTCAAATTGCGTCGAGATTCAATACATCGGCCTCCAGCCGGCTTGTCTCCAAGGGGATATTGCTGCCTCGGGCACCACATGGTCCTTCTCCTGTGAGTCTAGATTTTCGAATCCGACGCAAAAATGATAGTGAATTGTAACGTTCAGCGCCTCCTAATGACGACAGAAGACTCAAATTGCGTCGCGATCCAATACATCGTCCTCCAGCCGACTTGTCTCCAAGGGTCTATTGCTGCCTCGGGCACCTAATGGTCGTTCTCCTGTGAGTCTAGATTTTCGAATCCGACGCAAAAATGATAGTTAATTGTAACGTTCAGGGCCTTGTAATGACGATGGAACACTCATTTTGCGTCGAGATTCAATACATCGTCCTCCAGCCGACTTGTCTCCAAGGGTCTGCTGCTGCCTCGGGCAGCGTATGGTCGTTCTCCTGTGAGTTTAGATTATCGAATCCGACGGAAAAATGATAGTTAATTTTAACGTTCAGGGCCTTCTAATGACGATGGAACACTCAAATTGCGTCGAGATTCAATACATCGTCCTCCAGGCGACTTGTCTCCAAGGGGATATTGCTCTCTCGGGCACAATATGATCCTTCTCCTGTGAGTCTAGATTTTCGAATCCGACGCAAAAATGATAGTGAATTGTAACGTTCAGCGCCTCCTAATGACGATAGAAGACTCAAAATGCGTCGGCATTCAATACATCGTCCTCCAGCCGACTTGTCTCCAAGGGTCTATTGCTGCCTCGGGCACCTTATTGTGGTTCTCCTGTGAGTCTAGATTTTCGAATCCGACGCAAAAATCATAGTTAATTGTAACGTTCAGGGCCTTCTAATGACGATGGAACACTCAAATTGCGTCCAGATTCAATACATCGTCCTCCAGCCGACTTGTCTCCAAGGGGATATTGCTGTCTCGGTCACAATATGATCTTTCTCCTGTGAGTCTAGATTTTCGAATCCGACGCAAAAATGATAGTGAATTGTAACGTTCAGCGCCTCCTAATGACGATAGAAGACTCAAATTGCGTCGAGATTCAATACATCGTCCTCCAGCCGATTTGTCTCCAAGGGGTATATTGCTGTCTCGAGCTCCGTATGAACTTCTCCTGTGAGTAGATTTTCGAATCCGACGCGAAACGGATAGTTAATTGTAAGGTTCAGGGCCTTGTAATGACGATGGAACACTCAAATTGCGTCGAGATTCAATACATCGGCCTCCAGCCGACTTGTCTCCAACGGTCTATTGCTGCCTCGGGCACCTTATGGTCGTTCTCCTGTGAGTTTAGATTTTCGAATCCGACGAAAAACTGATAGCTAATTGTAACATTCAGGGCCTCCTAATGACGATGGAACACTCATTTTGCGTCGCGATCCAATACATCGTCCTCCAACCGACTTGTCTCCAAGGGTCAATAGCTGCCTCGGGCACCGTATGGTCGTTCCCCTGTGAGTCTAGATTTTCGAATCCGACGCAAAAATCATAGTTAATTGTAACGTTCAGGGCCTTCTAATGACGATGGAACACTCAAATTGCGTCGAGATTCAATACATCGTCCTCCAGCCGACTTGTCTCCAAGGGGTATATTGCTGTCTCGGGCACAATATGATCTTTCTCCTGTGAGTCTAGATTTTCGAATCCGACGCAAAAATGATAGTGAATTGTAACGCTCAGAGCCTCCTAGTGACGATAGAAGACTCAAATTGCGTCGAGATTCAATACATCGTCCTCCAGCCGATTTGTCTCCGAGGGGTATATTGCTGTCTCGAGCACGTATGAACTTCTCCTGTGAGTAGATTTTCCAATCCGACGCGAAACTGATAGTTAATAGTAAGGTTCAGGGCCTTGTAATGACGATGGAACACTCAAATTGCGTCGAGATTCAATACATCGGCCTCCAGCCGACTTGTCTCCAAGGGGATATCGCGGCCTCGGGCACCACATGGTCCTTCTCCTGTGAGTCTAGATTTTCGAATCCGACGCAAAAATGATAGTGAATTTAAACGTTCAGCGCCTCCTAATGCCGATGGAACACTCAAATTGCGTCGAGATTCAATACATCGGCCTCCAGCCGACTTGTCTCCAAGGGGATATTGCTGCCTCGGGCACCTTATGGTCGTTCTCCTGTGAGTCTAGATTTTCGAATCCGACGCAAAAATGATAGTTAATTGTAACGTTCAGGGCCTTCTAATGACGATAGAAGACTCAAAATGCGTCGGCATTCAATACATCGTCCTCCAGCCGATTTGTCTCCAAGGGGATGTTGCAGCCTCGGGCACCAAATGGTTCGTCTGCTGTGGGTCTAGATTTTCGAATCCGACGAAAAACTGATAGTTAATTGTAACATTCAGGGCCTCCTAATGACGATGGAACACTCAAATTGCGTCGCGATCCAATACATCGTCCTCTAGCCGACTTGTCTCCAAGGCTCTAATGCTGCCTCGGGCACTTTATGGTCGTTCTCTTGTAAGTCTAGATTTACGAATCCGACGCCAAAATGATAGTTAATTGTAACGTTCAGGGCCGCCTAATGACGATGGAACTCTCAAATTGCGTCGAGATTCAATACATCGTCCTCCAGCCGACTTGTCTCCAAGGGTCTATTGCTGCCTCGGGCACCTTATGGTCGTTCTCCTGTGAGTCTAGATTTTCGAATCCGACGCAAAAATCATAGTTAATTCTAACGTTCAGGGCCTTGTCATGACGATGGAACACTCAAATTGCGTCGAGATTCAATACATCGTCCTCCAGCCGACTTGTCTCCAAGGGGATATTGCTGTCCCGGGCACAATATGATCTTTCTCCTGTGGGTCTAGATTTTCGAATCCGACGCAAAAATGATAGTGAATTGTAACGTTCAGCGCCTCCTAATGACGATAGAATACTCAAATTGCGTCGAGATTCAATACATCGTTCTCCAGCCGATTTGTCTCCAAGTGGTATATTGCTGTCTCGAGCACCGTATGAACTTCTCCTGTGAGTAGATTTTCGAATCCGACGCGAAACTGATAGTTAATTGTAAGGTTCAGGGCCTTGCAATGACGATGGAACACTCATATTGCGTCGAGATTCAATACATCGGCCTCCAGCCGACTTGTCTCCAACGGTCTATTGCTGCCTCGGGCACCTTATGGTTGTTCTCCTGTGAGTTTAGATTTTCGAATCCGACGAAAAACTGATAGTTAATTGTAACATTCAGGGCCTCCTAATGACGATGGAACACTCATTTTGCGTCGCGATCCAATACATCGTCCTCCAACCGACTTGTCTCCAAGGGTCAATAGCTGCCTCGGGCACCGTATGGTCGTTCCCCTGTGAGTCTAGATTTTCGAATCCGACGCAAAAATCATAGTTAATTGTAACGTTCAGGGCCTTCTAATGACGATGGAACACTCAAATTGCGTCGAGATTCAATAGATCGTCCTCCAGTGACTTGTCTCCAAGGGGTATATTGCTGTCTCGGGCACAATATGATCTTACTCCTGTGAGTCCAGATTTTCGAATCCGACGCAAAAATGATAGTGAATTGTAACGTTCAGAGCCTCCTGATGACGATGGAACACTCAAATTGCGTCGAGATTCAATACATCGTCCTCCAGCCGATTTGTCTCCAAGGGGATATTGCTGCCTCGGGCACCAAATGGTTCGTCTGCTGTGGGTCTAGATTTTCGAATCCGACGAAAAACTGATAGTTAATTGTAACATTCAGGGCCTCCTAATGACGATGGAACACTCAAATTGCGTCGCGATCCAATACATCGTCCTCTAGCCGACTTGTCTCCAAGGGTCTAAAGTGCCTCGGGCACTTTATGGTCGTTCTCTTGTAAGTCTAGATTTACGAATCCGACGCCAAAATCATAGTTAATTGTAACTTTCAGGGCCTTCTAATGACGATGGAACACTCAAATTGCGTCGAGATTCAATACTTCGGCCTCCAGCCGACTTGTCACCTAGGGTCTATTGCTGCCTCGGGCACCTTATGGTCGTTCTCCTGTGAGTCTAGATTTTCGAATCCGACGCAAAAATGATAGTGAATTGTAACGTTCAGGGCCTTCTAATGACGATGGAACACTCAAATTGCGTCGAAATTCAATACATCGTCCTCCAGCCGATTTGTCTCCAAGGGGTATATTGCTGTCTCGAGCACCGTATGAACTTCTCCTGTGAGTAGATTTTCGAATCCGACGCGAAACTGATAGTTAATTGTAAGGTTCAGGGGTTTGTCATGACGATGGAACACTCAAATTGCGTCGAGATTCAATACATCGGCCTCCAGCCGACTTGTCTCCAAGGGGATATCGCTGCCTCGGGCACCACATGGTCCTTCTCCTGTGAGTCTAGATTTTCGAATCCGACGCAAAAATGATAGTGAATTGTAACGTTCAGCGCCTCCTAGTGACGACAGATGACTCAAATTGCGTCGCGATCCAATACATCGTCCTCCAGCCGACTTGTCTCCAAGGGTCTATTGCTGCCTCGGGCACCTAATGGTCGTTCTCCTGTGAGTCTAGATTTTCGAATCCGACGCAAAAATGAAAGTTAATTGTAACGTTCAGGGCCTTGTAATGACGATGGAACACTCATTTTGCGTCGAGATTCAATACATCGTCCTCCAGCCGACTTGTCTCCAAGGGTCTGTTGCTGCCTCCTGTGAGTTTAGATTATCGAATCCGACGGAAAAATGATAGTTAATTTTAACGTTCAGGGCCTTCTAATGACGATGGAACACTCAAATTGCGTCGAGATTCAATACATCGTCCTCCAGGCGACTTGTCTCCAAGGGGATATTGCTCTCTCGGGCACAATATGATCCTTCTCCTGTGAGTCTAGATTTTCGAATCCGACGCAAAAATGATAGTGAATTGTAACGTTCAGCGCCTCCTAATGACGATAGAAGACTCAAAATGCGTCGGCATTCAATACATCGTCCTCCAGCCGACTTGTCTCCAAGGGTCTATTGCTGCCTCGGGCACCTTATTGTGGTTCTCCTGTGAGTCTAGATTTTCGAATCCGACGCAAAAATCATAGTTAATTGTAACGTTCAGGGCCTTCTAATGACGATGGAACACTCAAATTGCGTCCAGATTCAATACATCGTCCTCCAGCCGACTTGTCTCCAAGGGGATATTGCTGTCTCGGTCACAATATGATCTTTCTCCTGTGAGTCTAGATTTTCGAATCCGACGCAAAAATGATAGTGAATTGTAACGTTCAGCGCCTCCTAATGACGATACAAGACTCAAATTGCGTCGAGATTCAATACATCGTCCTCCAGCCGATTTGTCTCCAAGGGGTATATTGCTGTCTCGAGCACCGTATGAACTTCTCCTGTGAGTAGATTTTCGAATCCGACGCGAAACTGATAGTTAATTGTAAGGTTCAGGGCCTTGTAATGACGATGGAACACTCAAATTGCGTCGAGATTCAATACATCGGCCTCCAGCCGACTTGTCTCCAACGGTCTATTGCTGCCTCGGGCACCTTATGGTCGTTCTCCTGTGAGTTTAGATTTTCGAATCCGACGAAAAACTGATAGCTAATTGTAACATTCAGGGCCTCCTAATGACGATGGAACACTCATTTTGCGTCGCGATCCAATACATCGTCCTCCAACCGACTTGTCTCCAAGGGTCAATAGCTGCCTCGGGCACCGTATGGTCGTTCCCCTGTGAGTCTAGATTTTCGAATCCGACGCAAAAATCATAGTTAATTGTAACGTTCAGGGCCTTCTAATGACGATGGAACACTCAAATTGCGTCGAGATTCAATACATCGTCCTCCAGCCGACTTGTCTCCAAGGGGTATATTGCTGTCTCGGGCACAATATGATCTTTCTCCTGTGAGTCTAGATTTTCGAATCCGACGCAAAAATGATAGTGAATTGTAACGTTCAGAGCCTCCTAATGACGATAGAAGACTCAAATTGCGTTGAGATTCAATACATCGTCCTCCAGCCGATTTGTCTCCGAGGGGTATATTGCTGTCTCGAGCACGTATGAACTTCTCCTGTGAGTAGATTTTCCAATCCGACGCGAAACTGATAGTTAATAGTAAGGTTCAGGGCCTTGTAATGACGATGGAACACTCAAATTGCGTCGAGATTCAATACATCGGCCTCCAGCCGACTTGTCTCCAAGGGGATATCGCGGCCTCGGGCACCACATGGTCCTTCTCCTGTGAGTCTAGATTTTCGAATCCGACGCAAAAATGATAGTGAATTTAAACGTTCAGCGCCTCCTAATGCCGATGGAACACTCACATTGCGTCGAGATTCAATATATCGGCCTCCAGCCGACTTGTCTCCAAGGGGATATTGCTGCCTCGGGCACCTTATGGTCGTTCTCCTGTGAGTCTAGATTTTCGAATCCGACGCAAAAATGATAGTTAATTGTAACGTTCAGGGCCTTCTAATGACGATAGAAGACTCAAAATGCGTCGGCATTCAATACATCGTCCTCCAGCCGATTTGTCTCCAAGGGGATGTTGCTGCCTCGGGCACAAAATGGTTCGTCTGCTGTGGGTCTAGATTTTCGAATCCGACGAAAAACTGATAGTTAATTGTAACATTCAGGGCCTCCTAATGACGATGGAACACTCAAATTGCGTCGCGATCCAATACATCGTCCTCTAGCCGACTTGTCTCCAAGGCTCTAATGCTGCCTCGGGCACTTTATGGTCGTTCTCTTGTAAGTCTAGATTTTCGAATCCGACGCAAAAATCATAGTTAATTCTAACGTTCAGGGCCTTGTAATGACGATGGAACACTCAAATTGCGTCGAGATTCAATTCATCGTCCTCCAGCCGACTTGTCTCCAAGGGGATATTGCTGTCTCGGGCACAATATGATCTTTCTCCTGTGAGTCTAGATTTTCGAATCCGACGCAAAAATGATAGTGAATTGTAACGTTCAGCGCCTCCTAATGACGATAGAAGACTCAAATTGCGTCGAGATTCAATACATCGTTCTCCAGCCGATTTGTCTCCAAGTGGTATATTGCTGTCTCGAGCACCGTATGAACTTCTCCTGTGAGTAGATTTTCGAATCCGACGCGAAACTGATAGTTAATTGTAAGGTTCAGGGCCTTGTAATGACGATGGAACACTCATATTGCGTCGAGATTCAATACATCGGCCTCCAGCCGACTTGTCTCCAACGGTCTATTGCTGCCTCGGGCACCTTATGGTCGTTCTCCTGTGAGTTTAGATTTTCGAATCCGACGAAAAACTGATAGTTAATTGTAACATTCAGGGCCTCCTAATGACGATGGAACACTCATTTTGCGTCGCGATCCAATACATCGTCCTCCAACCGACTTGTCTCCAAGGGTCAATAGCTGCCTCGGGCACCGTATGGTCGTTCCCCTGTGAGTCTAGATTTTCGAATCCGACGCAAAAATCATAGTTAATTGTAACGTTCAGGGCCTTCTAATGACGATGGAACACTCAAATTGCGTCGATATTCAATAGATCGTCCTCCAGTGACTTGTCTCCAAGGGGTATATTGCTGTCTCGGGCACAATATGATCTTTCTCCTGTGAGTCTAGATTTTCGAATCCGACGCAAAAATGATAGTGAATTGTAACGTTCAGAGCCTCCTAATGACGATGGAACACTCAAATTGCGTCGAGATTCAATACATCGTCCTCCAGCCGATTTGTCTCCAAGGGGATATTGCTGCCTCGGGCACCAAATGGTTCGTCTGCTGTGGGTCTAGATTTTCGAATCCGACGAAAAACTGATAGTTAATTGTAACATTCAGGGCCTCCTAATGACGATGGAACACTCAAATTGCGTCGCGATCCAATACATCGTCCCCTAGCCGACTTGTCTCCAAGGGTCTAAAGTGCCTCGGGCACTTTATGGTCGTTCTCTTTTAAGTCTAGATTTACGAATCCGACGCCAAAATCATAGTTAATTGTAACGTTCAGGGCCTTCTAATGACGATGGAACACTCAAATTGCGTCGAGATTCAATACATCGGCCTCCAGCCGATTTGTCACCAAGGGTCTATTGCTGCCTCGGGCACCTTATGGTCGTTCTCCTGTGAGTCTAGACTTTCGAATCCGACGCAAAAATGATAGTTAATTGTAACGTTCAGGGCCTTCTAATGACGATGGAACACTCAAATTGCGTCGAAATTCAATACATCGTCCTCCAGCCGATTTGTCTCCAAGGGGTATATTGCTGTCTCGAGCACCGTATGAACTTCTCCTGTGAGTAGATTTTCGAATCCGACGCGAAACTGATAGTTAATTGTAAGGTTCAGGGGTTTGTAATGACGATGGAACACTCATTTTGCGTCGAGATTCAATACATCGTCCTCCAGCCGACTTGTCTCCAAGGGTCTGTTGCTGCCTCCTGTGAGTTTAGATTATCGAATCCGACGGAAAAATGATAGTTAATTTTAACGTTCAGGGCCTTGTAATGACGATGGAACACTCAAATTGCGTCGAGATTCAATACATCGTCCTCCAGGCGACTTGTCTCCAAGGGGATATTGCTCTCTCGGGCACAATATGATCCTTCTCCTGTGAGTCTAGATTTTCGAATCCGACGCAAAAATGATAGTGAATTGTAACGTTCAGCGCCTCCTAATGACGATAGAGGACTCCAAATTCGTCGGCATTCAATACATCGTCCTCCAGCCGACTTGTCTCCAAGGGTCTATTGCTGCCTCGGGCACCTTATTGTGGTTCTCCTGTGAGTCTAGATTTTCGAATCCGACGCAAAAATCATAGTTAATTGTAACGTTCAGGGCCTTCTAATGACGATGGAACACTCAAATTGCGTCCAGATTCAATACATCGTCCTCCAGCCGACTTGTCTCCAAGGGGATATTGCTGTCTCGGTCACAATATGATCTTTCTCCTGTGAGTCTAGATTTTCGAATCCGACGCAAAAATGATAGTGAATTGTAACGTTCAGCGCCTCATAATGACGATAGAAGACTCAAATTGCGTCGAGATTCAATACATCGTCCTCCAGCCGATTTGTCTCCAAGGGGTATATTGCTGTCTCGAGCACCGTATGAACTTCTCCTGTGAGTAGATTTTCGAATCCGACGCGAAACTGATAGTTAATTGTAAGGTTCAGGGCCTTGTAATGACGATGGAACACTCAAATTGCGTCGAGATTCAATACATCGGCCTCCAGCCGACTTGTCTCCAACGGCCTATTTCTGCCTCGGGCACCTTATGGTCGTTCTCCTGTGAGTTTAGATTTTCGAATCCGACGAAAAACTGATAGTTAATTGTAACATTCAGGGCCTCCTAATGACGATGGAACACTCATTTTGCGTCGCGATCCAATACATCGTCCTCCAACCGACTTGTCTCCAAGGGTCAATAGCTGCCTCGGGCACCGTATGGTCGTTCCCCTGTGAGTCTAGATTTTCGAATCCGACGCAAAAATCATAGTTAATTGTAACGTTCAGGGCCTTCTAATGACGATGGAACACTCAAATTGCGTCGAGATTCAATACATCGTCCTCCAGCCGACTTGTCTCCAAGGGGTATATTGCTGTCTCGGGCACAATATGATCTTTCTCCTGTGAGTCTAGATTTTCGAATCCGACGCAAAAATGATAGTGAATTGTAACGTTCAGAGCCTCCTAATGACGATAGAAGACTCAAATTGCGTCGAGATTCAATACATCGTCCTCCAGCCGATTTGTCTCCGAGGGGTATATTGCTGTCTCGAGCACGTATGAACTTCTCCTGTAAGTAGATTTTCCAATCCGACGCGAAACTGATAGTTAATAGTAAGGTTCAGGGCCTTGTAATGACGATGGAACACTCAAATTGCGTCGACATTCAATACATCGGCCTCCAGCCGACTTGTCTCCAAGGGGATATCGCGGCCTCGGGCACCACATGGTCCTTCTCCTGTGAGTCTAGATTTTCGAATCCGACGCAAAAATGATAGTGAATTTAAACGTTCAGCGCCTCCTAATTCCGATGGAACACTCAAATTGCGTCGAGATTCAATACATCGGCCTCCAGCCGACTTGTCTCCAAGGGGATATTGCTGCCTCGGGCACCTTATGGTCGTTCTCCTGTGAGTCTAGATTTTCGAATCCGACGCAAAAATGATAGTTAATTGTAACGTTCAGGGCCTTCTAATGACGATAGAAGACTCAAAATGCGTCGGCATTCAATACATCGTCCTCCAGCCGATTTGTCTCCAAGGGGATGTTGCTGCCTCGGGCACCAAATGGTTCGTCTGCTGTGGGTCTAGATTTTCGAATCCGACGAAAAACTGATAGTTAATTGTAACATTCAGGGCCTCCTAATGACGATGGAACACTCAAATTGCGTCGCGATCCAATACATCGTCCTCTAGCCGACTTGTCTCCAAGGCTCTAATGCTTCCTCGGGCACTTTATGGTCGTTCTCTTGTAAGTCTAGATTTACGAATCCGACGCCAAAATGATAGTTAATTGTAACGTTCAGGGTCGCCTAATGACGATGGAACTCTCAAATTGCGTCGAGATTCAATTCATCGTCCTCCAGCCGACTTGTCTCCAAGGGTCTATTGCTGACTCGGGCACCTTATGGTCGTTCTCCTGTGAGTCTAGATTTTCGAATCCGACGCAAAAATCATAGTTAATTCTAACGTTCAGGGCCTTGTAATGACGATGGAACACTCAAATTGCGTCGAGATTCAATACATCGTCCTCCAGCCGACTTGTCTCCAAGGGGATATTGCTGTCTCGGGCACAATATGATCTTTCTCCTGTGAGTCTATATTTTCGACTCCGACGCAAAAATGATAGTGAATTGTAACGTTCAGCGCCTCCTAATGACGATAGAAGACTCAAATTGCGTCGAGATTCAATACATCGTCCTCCAGCCGATTTGTCTCCAAGTGGTATATTGCTGTCTCGAGCACCGTATGAACTTCTCCTGTGAGTAGATTTTCGAATCCGACGCGAAACTGATAGTTAATTGCAAGGTTCAGGGCCTTGTAATGACGATGGAACACTCATATTGCGTCGAGATTCAATACATCGGCCTCCAGCCGACTTGTCTCCAACGGTCTATTGCTGCCTCGGGCACCTTACGGTCGTCCTCCTGTGAGTTTAGATTTTCGAATCCGACGAAAAACTGATAGTTAATTGTAACATTCAGGGCCTCCTAATGACGATGGAACACTCATTTTGCGTCGCGATCCAATACATCGTCCTCCAACCGACTTGTCTCCAAGGGTCAATAGCTGCCTCGGGCACCGTATGGTCGTTCCCCAGTGAGTCTAGATTTTCGAATCCGACGCAAAAATCATAGTTAATTGTAACGTTCAGGGCCTTCTAATGACGATGGAACACTCAAATTGCGTCGAGATTCAATAGATCGTCCTCAAGTGACTTGTCTCCAAGGGGTATATTGCTGTCTCGGGCACAATATGATCTTTCTCCTGTGAGTCTAGATTTTCGAATCCGACGCAAAAATGATAGTGAATTGTAACGTTCAGCGCCTCCTAATGACGATAGAAGACTCAAATTGCGTCGAGATTCAATACATCGTCCTCCAGCCGATTTGTCTCCAAGGGGTGTATATTGCTGTCTCGAGCACCGTATGAACTTCTCCTGTGAGTAGATTTTCGAATCCGACGCGAAACTGATAGTTAATTGTAAGGTTTAGGGCCTTGTAATGACGATGGAACACTCATATTGCGTCGAGATTCAATACATCGGCCTCCAGCCGACTTGTCTCCAACGGTCTATTGCTGCCTCGGGCACCTTATGGTCGTTCTCCTGTGAGTTTAGATTTTCGAATCCGACGAAAAACTGATAGCTAATTGTAACATTCAGGGCCTCCTAATGACGATGGAACACTCATTTTGCGTCGCGATCCAATACATCGTCCTCCAACCGACTTGTCTCCAAGGGTCAATAGCTGCCTCGGGCACCGTATGGTCGTTCCCCTGTGAGTCTAGATTTTCGAATCCGACGCAAAAATGATAGTTAATTGTAACGTTCAGGGCCTTCTAATGACGATAGAAGACTCAAAATGCGTCGGCATTCAATACATCGTCCTCCAGCCGATTTGTCTCCAAGGGGATGTTGCTGCCTCGGGCACCAAATGGTTCGTCTGCTGTGGGTCTAGATTTTCGAATCCGACGAAAAACTGATAGTTAATTGTAACATTCAGGGCCTCCTAATGACGATGGAACACTCAAATTGCGTCGCGATCCAATACATCGTCCTCTAGCCGACTTGTCTCCGAGGCTCTAATGCTGCCTCGGGCACTTTATTGTCGTTCTCTTGTAAGTCTAGATTTACGAATCCGACGCCAAAATGATAGTTAATTGTAACGTTCAGGGCCGCCTATTGACGATGGAACTCTCAAATTGCGTCGAGATTCAATACATCGTCCTCCAGCCGACTTGTCTCCATGGGTCTATTGCTGACTCGGGCACCTTATGGTCGTTCTCCTGTGAGTCTAGATTTTCGAATCCGACGCAGAAATCATAGTTAATTCTAACGTTCAGGGCCTTGTAATGACGATGGAACACTCAAATTGCGTCGAGATTCAATACATCGTCCTCCAGCCGACTTGTCTCCAAAGGGGATATTGCTGTCTCGGGCACAATATGATCTTTCTCCTGTGAGTCTAGATTTTCGAATCCGACGCAAAAATGATAGTGAATTGTAACGTTCAGCGCCTCCTAATGACGATAGAAGACTCAAATTGCCTCGAGATTCAATACATCGTCCTCCAGCCGATTTGTCTCCAAGTGGTATATTGCTGTCTCGAGCACCGTATGAACTTCTCCTGTGAGTAGATTTTCGAATCCGACGCGAAACTGATAGTTAATTGCAAGGTTCAGGGCCTTGTAATGACGATGGAACACTCATATTGCGTCGAGATTCAATACATCGGCCTCCAGCCGACTTGTCTCCAACGGTCTATTGCTGCCTCGGGCACCTTATGGTCGTCCTCCTGTGAGTTTAGATTTTCGAATCCGACGAAAAACTGATAGTTAATTGTAACATTCAGGGCCTCCTAATGACGATGGAACACTCATTTTGCGTCGCGATCCAATACATCGTCCTCCAACCGACTTGTCTCCAAGGGTCAATAGCTGCCTCGGGCACCGTATGGTCGTTCCCCCGTGAGTCTAGATTTTCGAATCCGACGCAAAAATCATAGTTAATTGTAACGTTCAGGGCCTTCTAATGACGATGGAACACTCAAATTGCGTCGAGATTCAATAGATCGTCCTCAAGTGACTTGTCTCCAGGGGGTATATTGCTGTCTCGGGCACAATATGATCGTTCTCCTGTGAGTCTAGATTTTCGAATCCGACGCAAAAATGATAGTGAATTGTAACGTTCAGAGCCTCTTAATGACGATGGAACACTCTAATTGCGTCGAGATTCAATACATCGTCCTCCAGCCGATTTGTCTCCAAGGGGATATTTCTGCCTCGGGCACCAAATGGTTCGTCTGCTGTGGGTCTAGATTTTCGAATCCGACGAAAAACTGATAGTTAATTGTAACATTCAGGGCCTCCTAATGACGATGGAACACTCAAACTGCGTCGCGATCCAATACATCGTCCTCTAGCCGACTTGTCTCCAAGGGTCTAATGCTGCCTCGGGCACTTTATGGTCGTTCACTTGTAAGTCTAGATTTACGAATCCGACGCCAAATTGATAGTTAATTGTAACGTTCAGGGCCGCCTAATGACGATGGAACACTCAAATTGCGTCGAGAGTCAATACATCGTCCTCCAGCCGACTTGTCTCCAAGGGTCTATTGCTGCCTCGGGCACCTTATGGTCGTTCTCCTGTGAGTCTAGATTTTCGAATCCGAAGCAAAAATCATAGTTAATTGTAACGTTCAGGGCCTTCTAATGACGATGGAACACTCAAATTGCGTCGAGATTCAATACATCGTCCTCCAGCCGACTTGTCTCCAAGGGGATATTGCTGTCTCGGGCACAATATGATCTTTCTCCTGTGAGTCTAGATTTTCGAATCCGACGCAAAAATGATATTGAATTGTAACGTTCAGCGCCTCCTAATGACGATAGAAGACTCAAATTGCGTCGAGATTCAATACATCGTCCTCCGGTCGATTTGTCTCCAAGGGGTGTATATTGCTGTCTCGAGCACCGTATGAACTTCTCCTGTGAGTAGATTTTCGAATCCGACGCGAAACTGATAGTTAATTGTAAGGTTTAGGGCCTTGTAATGACGATGGAACACTCATATTGCGTCGAGATTCAATACATCGGCCTCCAGCCGACTTGTCTCCAACGGTCTATTGCTGCCTCGGGCACCTTATGGTCGTTCTCCTGTGAGTTTAGATTTTCGAATCCGACGAAAAACTGATAGCTAATTGTAACATTCAGGGCCTCCTAATGACGATGGAACACTCATTTTGCGTCGCGATCCAATACATCGTCCTCCAACCGACTTCTCTCCAAGAGTCTAATGCTGCCTCGGGCACTTTATGTTCGTTCACTTGTAAGTCTAGATTTACGAATCCGACGCCAAAATGATAGTTAATTGTAACGTTCAGCGCCTCCTAATGACGATAGAAGACAAAAAAGGCGTCGGCATTCAATACATCGTCCTCCAGCCGATTTGTCTCCAAGGGGATATTGCTGCCTCGGGCACCTAATGGTTCGGCTGCTGTGAGTCTAGATTTTCGAATCCGACGAAAAACTGATAGTTAATTGTAACATTCAGGGCCTCCTAATGACGATGGAACACTCAAATTGCGTCGAGATCCAATACATCGGCCTCCAGCCGACTTGTCACCAAGGGTCTATTGCTGCCTCGGGCACCTTATGGTCGTTCTCCTGTGAGTCTAGATTTTCGAATCCGACGCAAAAATGATAGTTAATTGTAACGTTTAGCGCCTTCTAATGACGATGGAACACTCAAATTGCGTCGAGATTCAATACATCGTCCTCCAGCCGATTTGTCTCCAAGGGGTATATTGCTGTCTCGAGCACCGTATGAACTTCTCCTGTGAGTAGATTTTCGAATCCGACGCGAAACTGATAGTTAATTGTAAGGTTCAGGGGTTTGTCATGACGATCGAACACTCAAATTGCGTCGAGATTCAATACATCGGCCTCCAGCCGACTTGTCTCCAAGGGGATTTCGCTGCCTCGGGCACCACATGGTCCTTCTCCTGTGAGTCTAGATTTTCGAATCCGACGCAAAAATGATAGTGAATTGTAACGTTCAGCGCCTCCTAATGACGACAAAAGACTCAAATTGCGTCGCGATCCAATACATCGTCCTCCAGCCGACTTGTCTCCAAGGATTGCTGCCTCGGGCACCTAATGGTCGTTCTCCTGTGAGTCTAGATTTTCGAATCCGACGCAAAAATGATAGTTAATTGTAACGTTCAGGGCCTTGTAATGACGATGGAACACTCATTTTGCGTCGAGATTCAATACATCGTCCTCCAGCCGACGTGTCTCCAAGGGTCTGTTGCTGCCTCGGGCACCGTATGGTCGTTCTCCTGTGAGTTTAGATTATCGAATCCGACGGAAAAATGATAGTTAATTTTAACGTTCAGGGCCTCCTAATGCCGATGGAACACTCAAATTGCGTCGAGATTCAATACATCGGTTTCCAGCCGACTTGTCTCCAAGGGTCTATTGCTGCCTCGGGCACCTTACGGTCGTTCTCCTGTGAGTCTAGATTTTCGAATCCGGAGCAAATATGATGGTTAATTGTAACGTTCAGGGCCTTCTAATGACGATGGAACACTCAAATTGCGTCGAGATTCAATACATCGTCCTCCAGGCGACTTGTCTCCAAGGGGATATTGCTCTCTCGGGCACAATATGATCCTTCTCCTGTGAGTCTAGATTTTCGAATCCGACGCAAAAATGATAGTGAATTGTAACATTCAGCGCCTCCTAATGACGATAGAAGACTCAAAATGCGTCGGCATTCAATACATCGTCCTCCAGCCGATTTGTCTCCAAGGGGATATTGCTGCCTCGGGCACCAAATGGTTCGTCTGCTGTGGGTCTAGATTTTCGAATCCGACGAAAAACTGATAGTTAATTGTAACATTCAGGGCCTCCTAATGACGATGGAACACTCAAATTGCGTCGCGATCCAATACATCGTCCTCCAGTCGACTTGTCTCCAAGGGTCTAATACTGCCTCGGGCACTTTATGGTCGTTCTCTTGTAAGTCTAGATTTACGAATCCGACGCCAAAATGATAATTAATTGTAACGTTCAGGGCCGCCTAATGACGATGGAACTCTCAAATTGCGTCGAGATTCAATACATCGTCCTCCAGCCGACTTGTCTCCAAGGGTCTATTGCTGCCTCGGGCACCTTATGTTCGTTTTCCTGTGAGTCTAGATTTTCGTATCCGACGCAAAAATGATAGTTAATTGTAACGTTCAGGGCCGCCTAATGACGATGGAACTCTCAAATTGCGTCGAGATCCAATACATTGGCCTCCAGCCGACTTGTCTCCAAGGGTCTATTGCTGCCTCGGGCACCTTATGGTCGTTCTCCTGTGAGTCTAGATTTTCGAATCCGACGCAAAAATCATAGTTAATTGTAACGTTCAGGGCCTTCTAATGACGATGGAACACTCAAATTGCGTCCAGATTCAATACATCGTCCTCCAGCCGAATTGTCTCCAAGGGGATATTGCTGTCTCGGTCACAATATGATCTTTCTCCTGTCAGTCTAGATTTTCGAATCCGACGCAAAAATGATAGTGAATTGTAACGTTCAGCGCCTCCTAATGACGATAAAAGACTCAAATTGCTTCGAGATTCAATACATCGTCCTCCAGCCTATATGTCTCCAAGGGGTATATTGCTGTCTCGAGCACCGTATGAACTTCTCCTGTGAGTAGATTTTCGAATCCGACGCGAAACTGATAGTTAATTGTAAGGTTCAGGGCCTTGTAATGACGATGGAACACTCAAATTGCGTGAAGATTCAATACATCGGCCTCCAGCCGACTTGTCTCCAACGGTCTATTTCTGCCTCGGTCACCTTATGGTCGTTCTCCTGTGAGTTTAGATTTTCGAATCCGACGAAAAACTGATAGTTAATTGTAACATTCAAGGCTTCCTAATGACGATGGAACACTCATTTTGCGTCGCGATCCAATACATCGTCCTCCAACCGACTTGTCTCCAAGGGTCAATAGCTGCCTCGGGCACCGTATGGTCGTTCCCCTGTGAGTCTAGATTTTCGAATCCGACGCAAAAATCATAGTTAATTGTAACGTTCAGGGCCTTCTAATGACGATGGAACACTCAAATTGCGTCGAGATTCAATACATCGTCCTCCAGCCGACTTGTCTCCAAGGGGTATATTGCTGTCTCGGGCACAATATGATCTTTCTCCTGTGAGTCTAGATTTTCGAATCCGACGCAAAAATGATAGTGAATTGTAACGTTCAGAGCCTCCTAATGACGATAGAAGACTCAAATTGCGTCGAGATTCAATACATCGTCCTCCAGCCGATTTGTCTCCAAGGGTATATTGCTGTCTCGAGCACCGTATGAACTTCTCCTGTGAGTAGATTTTCGAATCCGACGCGAAACTGATAGTTAATTGAAGGTTCAGGGCTTTGTAATGGCGATGGAACACTCAAATTGCGTCGAGATTCAATACATCGGCCTCCAGCCGACTTGTCTCCAAGGGGATATCGCGGCCTCGGGCACCACATGGTCCTTCTCCTGTGAGTCTAGATTTTCGAATGCGACGCAAAAATGATAGTGAATTTAAACTTTCAGCGCCTCCTAATGCCGATGGAACACTCAAATTGCGTCGAGATTCAATACATCGTCCTCCAGCCGACTTGTCTCCAAGCGGATATTGTTGTCTCGGGCACAATATGATCTTTCTCCTGTGAGTCTAGATTTTCGAATCCGACGCAAAAATGATAGTGAATTGTAACGTTCAGCGCCTCCTAATGACGATAGAAGACTCAAATTGCGTCGAGATTCAATACATCGTCCTCCAGCCGATTTGTCTCCAAGGGGTGTATATTGCTGTCTCGAGCACCGTATGAACTTCTCCTGTGAGTAGATTTTCGAATCCGACGCGAAACTGATAGTTAATTGTAAGGTTTAGGGCCTTGTAATGACGATGGAACACTCATATTGCGTCGAGATTCAATACATCGGCCTCCAGCCGACTTGTCTCCAACGGTCTATTGCTGCCTCGGGCACCTTATGGTCGTTCTCCTGTGAGTTTAGATTTTCGAATCCGACGAAAAACTGATAGCTAATTGTAACATTCAGGGCCTCCTAATGACGATGGAACACTCATTTTGCGTCGCGATCCAATACATCGTCCTCCAACCGACTTCTCTCCAAGAGTCTAATGCTGCCTCGGGCACTTTATGTTCGTTCACTTGTAAGTCTAGATTTACGAATCCGACGCCAAAATGATAGTTAATTGTAACGTTCAGCGCCTCCTAATGACGATAGAAGACAAAAAAGGCGTCGGCATTCAATACATCGTCCTCCAGCCGATTTGTCTCCAAGGGGATATTGCTGCCTCGGGCACCTAATGGTTCGGCTGCTGTGAGTCTAGATTTTCGAATCCGACGAAAAACTGATAGTTAATTGTAACATTCAGGGCCTCCTAATGACGATGGAACACTCAAATTGCGTCGAGATCCAATACATCGGCCTCCAGCCGACTTGTCTCCAAGGGTCTATTGCTGCCTCGGGCACCTTATGGTCGTTCTCTCGTAAGTCTAGATTTACGAATCCGACGCCAAAATCATAGTTAATTGTAACGTTCAGGGCCTTCTAATGACGATGGAACACTCAAATTGCGTCGAGATTCAATACATCGGCCTCCAGCCGACTTGTCACCAAGGGTCTATTGCTGCCTCGGGCACCTTATGGTCGTTCTCCTGTGAGTCTAGATTTTCGAATCCGACGCAAAAATGATAGTTAATTGTAACGTTTAGCGCCTTCTAATGACGATGGAACACTCAAATTGCGTCGAGATTCAATACATCGTCCTCCAGCCGACTTGTCTCCAAGGGGTATATTGCTGTCTCGAGCACCGTATGAACTTCTCCTGTGAGTAGATTTTCGAATCCGACGCGAAACTGATAGTTAATTGTAAGGTTCAGGGGTTTGTCATGACGATCGAACACTCAAATTGCGTAGAGATTCAATACATCGGCCTCCAGCCGACTTGTCTCCAAGGGTCTATTGCTGCCTCGGGCACCTAATGGTCGTTCTCCTGTGAGTCTAGATTTTCGAATCCGACGCAAAAATGATAGTTAATTGTAACGTTCAGGGCCTTGTAATGACGATGGAACACTCATTTTGCGTCGAGATTCAATACATCGTCCTCCAGCCGACTTGTCTCCAAGGGTCTGTTGCTGCCTCGGGCACCGTATGGTCGTTCTCCTGTGAGTTTAGATTATCGAATCCGACGGAAAAATGATAATTAATTTTAACGTTCAGGGCCTCCTAATGCCGATGGAACACTCAAATTGCGTCGAGATTCAATACATCGGCTTCCAGCCGACTTGTCTCCAAGGGTCTATTGCTGCCTCGGGCACCTTACGGTCGTTCTCCTGTGAGTCTAGATTTTCGAATCCGACGCAAATATGATGGTTAATTGTAACGTTCAGGGCCTTCTAATGACGATGGAACACTCAAATTGCGTCGAGATTCAATACATCGTCCTCCAGGCGACTTGTCTCCAAGGGGATATTGCTCTCTCGGGCACAATATGATCCTTCTCCTGTGAGTCTAGATTTTCGAATCCGACGCAAAAATGATAGTGAATTGTAACGTTCAGCGCCTCCTAATGACGATAGAAGACTCAAAATGCGTCGGCATTCAATACATCGTCCTCCAGCCGATTTGTCTCCAAGGGGATATTGCTGCCTCGGGCACCAAATGGTTCGTCTGCTGTGGGTCTAGATTTTCGAATCCGACGAAAAACTGATAGTTAATTGTAACATTCAGGGCCTCCTAATGACGATGGAACACTCAAATTGCGTCGCGATCCAATACATCGTCCTCCAGTCGACTTGTCTCCAAGGGTCTAATAATGCCTCGGGCACTTTATGGTCGTTCTCTTGTAAGTCTAGATTTACGAATCCGACGCCAAAATGATAGTTAATTGTAACGTTCAGGGCCGCCTAATGACGATGGAACTCTCAAATTGCGTCGAGATTCAATACATCGTCCTCCAGCCGACTTGTCTCCAAGGGTCTATTGCTGCCTCGGGCACCTTATGGTCGTTCTCCTGTGAGTCTAGATTTTCGTATCCGACGCAAAAATGATAGTTAATTGTAACGTTCAGGGCCGCCTAATGACGATGGAACTCTCAAATTGCGTCGAGATCCAATACATCGGCCTCCAGCCGACTTGTCTCCAAGGGTCTATTGCTGCCTCGGGCACCTTATGGTCGTTCTCCTGTGAGTCTAGATTTTCGAATCCGACGCAAAAATCATAGTTAATTGTAACGTTCAGGGCCTTCTAATGACGATGGAACACTCAAATTGCGTCCAGATTCAATACATCGTCCTCCAGCCGAATTGTCTCCAAGGGGATATTGCTGTCTCGGTCACAATATGATCTTTCTCCTGTCAGTCTAGATTTTCGAATCCGACGCAAAAATGATAGTGAATTGTAACGTTCAGCGCCTCCTAATGACGATAGAAGACTCAAATTGCTTCGAGATTCAATACATCGTCCTCCAGCCGATATGTCTCCAAGGGGTATATTGCTGTCTCGAGCACCGTATGAACTTCTCCTGTGAGTAGATTTTCGAATCCGACGCGAAACTGATAGTTAATTGTAAGGTTCAGGACCTTGTAATGACGATGGAACACTCAAATTGCGTGAAGATTCAATACATCGGCCTCCAGCCGACTTGTCTCCAACGGTCTATTTCTGCCTCGGTCACCTTATGGTCGTTCTCCTGTGAGTTTAGATTTTCGAATCCGACGAAAAACTGATAGTTAATTGTAACATTCAAGGCTTCCTAATGACGATGGAACACTCATTTTGCGTCGCGATCCAATACATCGTCCTCCAACCGACTTGTCTCCAAGGGTCAATAGCTGCCTCGGGCACCGTATGGTCGTTCCCCTGTGAGTCTAGATTTTCGAATCCGACGCAAAAATCATAGTTAATTGTAACGTTCAGGGCCTTCTAATGACGATGGAACACTCAAATTGCGTCGAGATTCAATACATCGTCCTCCAGCCGACTTGTCTCCAAGGGGTATATTGCTGTCTCGGGCACAATATGATCTTTCTCCTGTGAGTCTAGATTTTCGAATCCGACGCAAAAATGATAGTGAATTGTAACGTTCAGAGCCTCCTAATGACGATAGAAGACTCAAATTGCGTCGAGATTCAATACATCGTCCTCCAGCCGATTTGTCTCCAAGGGGTATATTGCTGTCTCGAGCACCGTATGAACTTCTCCTGTCAGTAGATTTTCGAATCCGACGCGAAACTGATAGTTAATTGAAGGTTCAGGGCTTTGTAATGACGATGGAACACTCAAATTGCGTCGAGATTCAATACATCGGCCTCCAGCCGACTTGTCTCCAAGGGGATATCGCGGCCTCGGGCACCACATGGTCCTTCTCCTGTGAGTCTAGATTTTCGAATGCGACGCAAAAATGATAGTGAATTTAAACTTTCAGCGCCTCCTAATGCCGATGGAACACCCAAATTGCGTCGAGATTCAATACATCGTCCTCCAGCCGACTTGTCTCCAAGCGGATATTGTTGTCTCGGGCACAATATGATCTTTCTCCTGTGAGTCTAGATTTTCGAATCCGACGCAAAAATGATAGTGAATTGTAACGTTCAGCGCCTCCTAATGACGATAGAAGACTCAAATTGCGTCGAGATTCAATACATCGTCCTCCAGCCGATTTGTCTCCAAGGGGTATATTGCTGTCTCGGACACCGTATGAACTTCTCCTGTGAGTAGATTTTCGAATCCGACGCGAAACTGATAGGTAATTGTAAGGTTCAGGGCTTTGTAATGACGATGGAACACTCATATTGCGTCGAGATTCAATACATCGGCCTCCAGCCGACTTGTCTCCAACGGTCTATTGCTGCCTCGGGCACCTTATGGTCGTTCTCCTGTGAGTTTAGAATTTCGAATCCGACGAAAAACTGGTAGTTAATTGTAACATTCGGGGCCTCCTAATGACGATGGAACACTCATTTTGCGTCGCGATCCAATACATCGTCCTCCAACCGACTTCTCTCCAAGGGTCTAATGCTGCCTCGGGCACTTTATGGTCGTTCTCTTGTAAGTCTAGATATACGAATCCGACGCCAAAATGATAGTTAATTGTAACGTTCAGCGCCTCCTGACGACGATAGAAGACTCAAAATGCGTCGGCATTCAATACATCGTCCTCCAGCCGATTTGTCTCCAAGGGGATATTGCTGCCTCGGGCACCAAATGGTTCGTCTGCTGTGAGTCTAGATTTTCGAATCCGACTTAAAACTGTAAGTTAATTGTAACATTCAGGGCCTCCTAATGACGATGGAACACTCAAATTGCGTCGAGATCCAATACATCGGCCTCCAGCCGACTTGTCTCCAAGGGTCTATTGCTGCCTCGGGCAACTTATGGTCGTTCTCTTGTAAGTCTAGATTTACGAATCCGACGCCAAAATCATAGTTAATTGTAACGTTCAGGGCCTTCTAATGACGATGGAACACTCAAATTGCGTCGAGATTCAATACATCGGCCTCCAGCCCACTTGTCACCAAGGGTCTATTGCTGCCTCGGGCACCTTATGGTCATTCTCCTGTGAGTCTAGATTTTCGAATCCGACGCAAAAATGATAGTTAATTGTAACGTTCAGGGCCTTCTAATGACGATGGAACACTCAAATTGCGTCGAGATTCATTACATCGTCCTCCAGCCGATTTGTCTCCAAGGGGTATATTGCTGTCTCGAGCACCGTATGAACTTCTCCTGTGAGTAGATTTTCGAATCCGACGCGAAACTGATAGTTAATTGTAAGGTTCAGGGCTTTGTAATGACGATGGAACACTCAAATTGCGTCGAGATTCAATACATCGGCCTCCAGCCGACTTGTCTCCAAGGGGATATCGCTGCTTCGGGCACCACATGTTCCTTCTCCTGTGAGTCTAGATTTTCGAATCCGACGCAAAAATGATAGTGAATTGTAACGTTCAGCGCCTCCTAATGACGACAGAAGACTCAAATTGCGTCGCGATCCAATACATCGTCCTCCAGCCGACTTGTCTCCAAGGGTCTATTGCTGCCTCGGGCACCTTATGGTCGTTCTCCTGTGAGTCTAGATTTTCGAATCCGACGCAAAAATGATAGTTAATTGTAACGTTCAGGGCCTTGTAATGACGATGGAACACTCAAATTGCGTCGAGATTCAATACATCGTCCTCCAGCCGACTTGTCTCCAAGGGTCTGTTGCTGCCTCGGGCACCGTATGGTAGTTCTCCTGTGAGTTTAGATTATCGAATCCGACGGAAAAATGATAGTTAATTTTAACGTTCAGGGCCTCCTAATGCCGATGGAACACTCAAATTGCGTCGAGATTCAATACATCGGCTTCCAGCCGACTTGTCTCCAAGGGTCTATTGCTGCCTCGGGCACCTTACAGTCGTTCTCCTGTGAGTCTAGATTTTCGAATCCGACGCAAAAATGATAGTTAATTGTAACGTTCAGGGCCTTCTAATGACGATGGAACACTCAAATTGCGTCGAGATTCAATACATCGTCCTCCAGGCGACTTGTCTCCAAGGGGATATTGCTCTCTCGGGCACAATATGATCCTTCTCCTGTGAGTCTAGATTTTCGAATCCGACGCCTCATTGGGAGGCCCTGAATGTTACAATTAACTATCAGTTTTTCGTCGGATTCGAAAATCTAAACTCACAGGAGAACGACCATAAGGTGCCCGAGGCAGAAATAGACCGTTGGAGACAAGTCGGCTGGAGGCCGATGTATTGAATCTCGACGCAATTTGAGTGTTCCATCGTCATTACAAGGCCCTGAACCTTACAATTAACTATCAGTTTCGCGTCGGATTCGAAAATCTACTCACAGGAGAAGTTCATACGGTGCTCGAGACAGCAATATACCCTTGGAGACAAATCGGCTGGAGGACGATGTATTGAATCTCGACGCAATTTGAGTCTTCTATCGTCTTTAGGAGGCGCTGATCGTTACAATTCACTATCATTAATGCGTCGGATTCTAAAATCTAGACTCACAGGAGAACGACCATAAGGTGCCCGAGGCAGCAATAGACCCTTGGAGACAAGTCGGCTGGAGGCCGATGTATTGAATCTCGACGCAATTTGAGTGTTCCATCGTCATTACAAGGCCCTGAAACTTACAATTAACTATCAGTTTCGCATCGGATCCGAAAATCTACTCACAGGAGAAGTTCATACGGTGCTCGAGACAGCAATATACCCCTTGGAGACAAATCGGCTGGAGGACGATGTATTGAATCTCGACGCAATTTGAGTCTTCTATCGTCATTAGGAGGCGCTGAACGTTACAATTCACTATCATTTTTGCGTCGGATTCGAAAATCTAGACTCACAGGAGAAAGATCATATTGTGCCCGAGACAGCAATATACCTTTGGAGACAAGTCGGCTGGAGGACGATGTATTGAATCTCGACGCAATTTGAGTGTTCCATCGGCATTAGGAGGCCCTGAACGTTACAATTAACTATCATTTTTGCGTCGGATTCGAAAATCTAGACTCACAGGAGAACGACCATAAGGTGTCCGAGGCAGCAATAGACCCTTGGTGACAAGTCGGCTGGAGGCCGATGTATTGGATCTCGACGCAATTTGAGTGTTCCATCGTCATTAGAAGGCCTGAACGTTACAATCAACTATCATTTTTGCGTCGGATACGAAAATCTAGACTCACAGGAGACGACCATAAGGTGCCCGAGGCAGCAATAGACCCTTGGAGACAAGTCGGCTGTAGGACGATGTATTGAATCTCGACGCAATTTGAGAGTTCCATCGTCATTAGGCGGCCCTGAATGTTACAATTAACTATCGTTTTGGCGTCGGATTCGTAAATCTAGACTTACAAGAGAACGACCATAAAGTGCCCGAGGCAGCATTAGACCCTTGGAGACAAGTCGCCTGGAGGACGATGTATTGGATCGCGACGCAATTTGAGTGTTCCATCGTCATTACGAGGCCCTGAATGTTACAATTAACTATCAGTTTTTCGTCGGATTCGAAAATCTAGACTCACAGCAGACGAACCATTTGGTGCCCGAGGCAGCAATATCCCCTTGGAGACAAATCGGCTGGAGGACGATGTATTGAATGCCGACCCAATTTGAGTCTTCTATCGTCATTAGGAGGCGCTGGACGTTACAATTCACTATCATTTTTGCGTCGGATTCGAAAATCTAGACTCACAGGAGAACGACCATAAGGTGCCCGAGGCAGCAATAGACCCTTGGAGACAAGTCGGCTGGAGGCCGATGTATTGAATCTCGACGCAATTTGAGTGTTCCATCGGAATTAGGAGGCCCTGAACGTTAAAATTAACTATCATTTTTGCGTCGGATTCGATAATCTAAACTCACAGGAGAACGACCATACGGTGCCCGAGGCAGCAACAGACCCTTGGAGACAAGTCGGCTGGAGGACGATGTATTGAATCTCGACGCAATTTGAGTGTTCCATCGTCATTACAAGGCCCTGAACGTTACAATTAACTATCATTTTTGCGTCGGATTCGAAAACTCTAGACTCACAGGAGAACGACCATAAGGTGCCCGAGGCAGCAATAGACCGTTGGGGACAAGTCGGCTGGAGGCCGATGTATTGAATCTTGACGCAATTTGAGTGTTCCATCGTCATTACAAGGCCCTGAACCTTACAATTAACTATCAGTTTCGCATCGGATTCGAAAATCTACTCACAGGAGAAGTTCATACGGTGCTCGAGACAGCAATATACCCCTTGGAGTCAAATCGGCTGGAGGACGATGTATTGAATCTCGACGCAATTTGAGTCTTCTATCGTCATAGGAGGCGCTGAACGTTACAATTCACTATCATTTTTGCGTCGGATTCGAAAATCTAGACTCACAGGAGAAAGATCATATTGTGACCGAGACAGCAATATCCCCTTGGAGACAAGTCGGCTGGAGGACGATGTATTGAATCTGGACGCAATTTGAGTGTTCCATCGTCATTAGAAGGCCCTGAACATTACAATTAACTATGATTTATGCGTCGGATTCGAAAATCTAGACTCACAGGAGAACGACCATAAGGTGCCCGAGGCAGCAATAGACCCCTGGAGACAAGTCGGCTGGAGGCCGATGTATTGGATCTCGACGCAATTTGAGAGTTCCATCGTCATTAGGCGGCCCTGAACGTTACAATTAACTATCATTTTTGCGTCGAATAAGAAAATCTAGACTCACAGGAGAACGACCATAAGGTGCCCGAGGCAGCAGTACACCCTTGGAGACAAATCGGCTGGAGGACGATGTATTGAATCTCGACGCAATTTGAGTCTTCTATCGTCTTTAGGAGGCGCTGAACGTTACAATTCACTATCATTTTTGCGTCGGATTCTAAAATCTAGACTCACAGGAGAACGACCATAAGGTGCCCGAGGCAGCAATAGACCCTTGGAGACAAGTCGGTTGGAGGCCGATGTATTGAATCTCGACGCAATTTGAGTGTTCCAACGTCATTACAAGGCCCTGAAACTTACAATTAACTATCAGTTTCGCATCGGATCCGAAAGTCTACTCACAGGAGAAGTTCATACGGTGCTCGAGACAGCAATATACCCCTTGGAGACAAATCGGCTGGAGGACGATGTTTTGAATCTCGACGCAATTTGAGTCTTCTATCGTCATTAGGAGGCGCTGAACGTTACAATTCACTATCATTTTTGCGTCGGATTCGAAAATCTAGACTCACAGGAGAAAGATCATATTGGGCCCGAGACAGCAATATCCCCTTGGAGACAAGTCGGCTGGAGGACGATGTATTGAATCTCGACGCAATTTGAGTGTTCCATCGGCATTAGGAGGCCCTGAACGTTACAATTAACTATCATTTTTGCGTCGGATTCGAAAATCTATACTCACAGGAGAACGACCATAAGGTGTCCGAGGCAGCAATAGACCCTTGGTGACAAGTCGGCTGGAGGCCGATGTATTGAATCTCGACGCAATTTGAGAGTTCCATCGTCATTAGGCGGCCCTGAACGTTACAATTAACTATCATTTTGGCGTCGGATTCGTAAATCTAGACTTACAAGAGAACGACCATAAATTGCCCGAGGCAGCATTAGACCCTTGGAGACAAGTCGCCTGGAGGACGATGTATTGGATCGCGACGCAATTTGAGTGTTCCATCGTCATTAGGAGGCCCTGAATGTTACAATTAACTATCAGTTTTTCGTCGGATTCGAAAATCTAGACTCACAGTAGACGAACCATTTGGTGCCCGAGGCAGCAATATCCCCTTGGAGACAAATCGGCTGGAGGACGATGTATTGAATGCCGACGCAATTTGAGTCTTCTATCGTCATTAGGAGGCGCTGGACGTTACAATTCACTATCATTTTTGCGTCGGATTCGAAAATCTAGACTCACAGGAGAACGACCATAAGGTGCCCGAGGCAGCAATAGACCCTTGGAGACAAGTCGGCTGGAGGCCGATGTATTGAATCTCGACGCAATTTGAGTGTTCCATCGGAATTAGGAGGCCCTGAACGTTAAAATTAACTATCATTTTTGCGTCGGATTCGATAATCTAAACTTACAGGAGAACGACCATACGGTGCCCGAGGCAGCAACAGACCCTTGGAGACAAGTCGGCTGGAGGACGATGTATTGAATCTCGACGCAATTTGAGTGTTCCATCGTCATTACAAGGCCCTGAACGTTACAATTAACTATCATTTTTGCGTCGGATTCGAAAACTCTAGACTCACAGGAGAACGACCATAAGGTGCCCGAGGCAGCAAAAGACCCTTGGAGAAAAGGCGGCTGGAGGACGATGTATTGGATCGCGACGCAATTTGAGTCTTCTATCGTCATTAGGAGGCGCTGAACGTTACAATTCACTATCATTTTTGCGTCAGATTCGAAAATCTAGACTCACAGGAGAAGGACCATGTGGTGCCCGAGGCAGCGATATCCCCTTGGAGACAAGTCGGTTGGAGGTCGATGTATTGAATCTCGACGCAATTTGAGTGTTCCATCGTCATTAGAAGGCCCTGAACCTTCAATTAACTATCAGTTTCGCATCGGATTCAAAAATCTACTCACAGGAGAAGTTCATACGGTGCTCGAGACAGCAGTATACCTCTTAGAGACAAATCGGCTGGAGGACGATGTATTGAATCTCGACGCAATTTGAGTCTTCTATCGTCATTAGGAGGCGCTGAACGTTACAATTCACTATCATTTTTGCGTCGGATTCGAAAATCTAGACTCACAGGAGAAGGATCATATTGTGCCCGAGACAGCAATATCCCCTTGGAGACAAGTCGGCTGGAGGACGATGTATTGAATCTGGACGCAATTTGAGTGTTCCATCGTCATTAGAAGGCCCTGAACGTTACAATTAACTATGATTTTTGCGTCGGATTCGAAAATCTAGACTCACAGGGGAACGACCATACGGTGCCCAAGGCAGCTATTGACCCTTGGAGACAAGTCGGTTGGAGGACGATGTATTGGATCGCGATGCAAAATGAGTGTTCCATCGTCATTAGGAGGCCCTGAATGTTACAATTAACTATCAGTTTTTCGTCGAATTCGAAAATCTAAACTCACAGGAGAACGACCATAAGGTGCCCGAGGCAGCAATAGACCCTTGGAGCCAAGTCGGCTGGAGGCCGATGTATTGAATCTCGACGCAATTTGAGTGTTCCATCGTCATTACAAGGCCCTGAAACTTACAATTAACTATCAGTTTCGCATCGGATCCGAAAATCTACTCACAGGAGAAGTTCATACGGTGCTCGAGACAGCAATATACCCCTTGGAGACAAATCGGCTGGAGGACGATGTATTGAATCTCGACGCAATTTGAGTCTTCTATCGTCATTAGGAGGCGCTGAACGTTACAATTCACTATCATTTTTGCGTCGGATTCGAAAATCTAGACTCACAGGAGAAAGATCATATTGTGCCCGAGACAGCAATATACCCTTGGAGACAAGTCGGCTGGAGGACGATGTATTGAATCTCGACGCAATTTGAGTGTTCCATCGGCATTAGGAGGCCCTGAACGTTACAATTAACTATCATTTTTGCGTCGGATTCGAAAATCTATACTCACAGGAGAACGACCATAAGGTGTCCGAGGCAGCAATAGACCCTTGGTGACAAGTCGGCTGGAGGCCGATGTATTGAATCTCGACGCAATTTGAGTGTTCCATCGTCATTAGACGGCCTGAACGTTACAATCAACTATCATTTTTGCGTCGGATACGAAAATCTAGACTCACAGGAGACGACCATAAGGTGCCCGAGGCAGCAATAGAACCTTGGAGACAAGTCGGCTGGAGGACGATGTATTGAATCTCGACGCAATTTGAGAGTTCCATCGTCATTAGGCGGCCCTGAACGTTACAATTAACTATCATTTTGGCGTCGGATTCGCAAATCTAGACTTACAAGAGAACGACCATAAAGTGCCCGAGGCAGCATTAGACCCTTGGAGACAAGTCGCCTGGAGGACGATGTATTGGATCGCGACGCAATTTGAGTGTTCCATCGTCATTAGGAGGCCCTGAATGTTACAATTAACTATCAGTTTTTCGTCGGATTCGAAAATCTAGACTCACAGCAGACGAACCATTTGGTGCCCGAGGCAGCAATATCCCCTTGGAGACAAATCGGCTGGAGGACGATGTATTGAATGCCGACGCAATTTGAGTCTTCTATCGTCATTAGGAGGCGCTGGACGTTACAATTCACTATCATTTTTGCGTCGGATTCGAAAATCTAGACTCACAGGAGAACGACCATAAGGTGCCCGAGGCAGCAATAGACCCTTGGAGACGAGTCGGCTGGAGGCCGATGTATTGAATCTCGACGCAATTTGAGTGTTCCATCGGAATTAGGAGGCCCTGAACGTTAAAATTAACTATCATTTTTGCGTCGGATTCGATAATCTAAACTCACAGGAGAACGACCATACGGTGCCCGAGGCAGCAACAGACCCTTGGAGACAAGTCGGCTGGTGGACGATGTATTGAATCTCGACGCAATTTGAGTGTTCCATCGTCATTACAAGGCCCTGAACGTTACAATTAACTATAATTTTTGCGTCGGATTCGAAAATCTAGACTCACAGGAGAAGGATCATATTGTGCCCGAGACAGCAATATCCCCTTGGAGACAAGTCGGCTGGAGGACGATGTATTGAATCTGGACGCAATTTGAGTGTTCCATCGTCATTAGAAGGCCCTGAACGTTACAATTAACTATGATTTATGCGTCGGATTCGAAAATCTAGACTCACAGGGGAACGACCATACGGTGCCCAAGGCAGCTATTGACCCTTGGAGACAAGTCGGTTGGAGGACGATGTATTGGATCGCGATGCAAAATGAGTGTTCCATCGTCATTAGGAGGCCCTGAATGTTACAATTAACTATCAGTTTTTCGTCGAATTCGAAAATCTAAACTCACAGGAGAACGACCATAAGGTGCCCGAGGCAGCAATAGACCCTTGGAGCCAAGTCGGCTGGAGGCCGATGTATTGAATCTCGACGCAATTTGAGTGTTCCATCGTCATTACAAGGCCCTGAAACTTACAATTAACTATCAGTTTCGCATCGGATCCGAAAATCTACTCACAGGAGAAGTTCATACGGTGCTCGAGACAGCAATATACCCCTTGGAGACAAATCGGCTGGAGGACGATGTATTGAATCTCGACGAAATTTGAGTCTTCTATCGTCATTAGGAGGCGCTGAACGTTACAATTCACTATCATTTTTGCGTCGGATTCGAAAATCTAGACTCACAGGAGAAAGATCATATTGTGCCCGAGACAGCAATATACCCTTGGAGACAAGTCGGCTGGAGGACGATGTATTGAATCTCGACGCAATTTGAGTGTTCCATCGGCATTAGGAGGCCCTGAACGTTACAATTAACTATCATTTTTGCGTCGGATTCGAAAATCTATACTCACAGGAGAACGACCATAAGGTGTCCGAGGCAGCAATAGACCCTTGGTGACAAGTCGGCTGGAGGCCGATGTATTGAATCTCGACGCAATTTGAGTGTTCCATCGTCATTAGACGGCCTGAACGTTACAATCAACTATCATTTTTGCGTCGGATACGAAAATCTAGACTCACAGGAGACGACCATAAGGTGCCCGAGGCAGCAATAGAACCTTGGAGACAAGTCGGCTGGAGGACGATGTATTGAATCTCGACGCAATTTGAGAGTTCCATCGTCATTAGGCGGCCCTGAACGTTACAATTAACTATCATTTTGGCGTCGGATTCGTAAATCTAGACTTACAAGAGAACGACCATAAAGTGCCCGAGGCAGCATTAGACCCTTGGAGACAAGTCGCCTGGAGGACGATGTATTGGATCGCGACGCAATTTGAGTGTTCCATCGTCATTAGGAGGCCCTGAATGTTACAATTAACTATCAGTTTTTCGTCGGATTCGAAAATCTAGACTCACAGCAGACGAACCATTTGGTGCCCGAGGCAGCAATATCCCCTTGGAGACAAATCGGCTGGAGGACGATGTATTGAATGCCGACGCAATTTGAGTCTTCTATCGTCATTAGGAGGCGCTGGACTTTACAATTCACTATCATTTTTGCGTCGGATTCGAAAATCTAGACTCACAGGAGAACGACCATAAGGTGCCCGAGGCAGCAATAGACCCTTGGAGACGAGTCGGCTGGAGGCCGATGTATTGAATCTCGACGCAATTTGAGTGTTCCATCGGAATTAGGAGGCCCTGAACGTTAAAATTAACTATCATTTTTGCGTCGGATTCGATAATCTAAACTCACAGGAGAACGACCATACGGTGCCCGAGGCAGCAACAGACCCTTGGAGACAAGTCGGCTGGTTGACGATGTATTGAATCTCGACGCAATTTGAGTGTTCCATCGTCATTACAAGGCCCTGAACGTTACAATTAACTATCATTTTTGCGTCGGATTGGAAAACTCTAGACTCACAGGAGAACGACCATAAGGTGCCCGAGGCAGCAATAGACCCTTGGCGAAAAGGCGGCAGGAGGACGATGTATTGGATCGCGACGCAATTTGAGTCTTCTATCGTCATTAGGAGGCGCTGAACGTTTCAATTCACTATCATTTTTGCGTCAGATTCGAAAATCTAGACTCACAGGAGAAGGACCATGTGGTGCCCGAGTCAGCAATATCCCCTTGGAGACAAGTCGGCTGGAGGTCGATGTATTGAATCTCGACGCAATTTGAGTGTTCCATCGTCATTACAAAGACCTGAACCTTCAATTAACTATCAGTTTCGCATCGGATTCGAAAATCTACTCACAGGAGAAGTTCATACGGTGCTCGAGACAGCAATATACCTCTTAGAGACAAATCGGCTGGAAGACGATGTATTGAATCTCGACGCAATTTGAGTCTTCTATCGTCATTAGGAGGCGCTGAACGTTACAATTCACTATCATTTTTGCGTCGGATTCGAAAATCTAGACTCACAGGAGAAGGATCATATTGTGCCCGAGACAGCAATATCCCCTTGGAGACAAGTCGGCTGGAGGACGATGTATTGAATCTCGACGCAATTTGAGTGTTCCATCGTCATTAGAAGGCCCTGAACCTTACAATTAACTATGATTTTTGCGTCGGATTCGAAAATCTAGACTCACAGGGGAACGACCATACGGTGCCCAAGGCAGCTATTGACCCTTGGAGACAAGTCGGTTGGAGGACGATGTATTGGATCGCGACGCAAAATGAGTGTTCCATCGTCATTAGGAGGCCCTGAATGTTACAATTAACTATCAGTTTTTCGTCGAATTCGAAAATCTAAACTCACAGGAGAACGACCATAAGGTGCCCGAGGCAGCAATAGACCGTTTGGGACAAGTCGGCTGGAGGCCGATGTATTGAATCTTGACGCAATTTGAGTGTTCCATCGTCATTACAAGGCCCTGAACCTTACAATTAACTATCAGTTTCGAATCGGATTCGAAAATCTACTCACAGGAGAAGTTCATACGGTGCTCGAGACAGCAATATACCCCTTGGAGACAAGTCGGCTGGAGGCCGATGTATTGAATCTCGACGCAATTTGAGTCTTCTATCGTCATTAGGAGGCACTGAACGTTACAATTCACTATCATTTTTGCGTCGGATTCGAAAATCTAGACTCACAGGAGAAAGATCATATTGTGACCGAGACAGCAATATCCCCTTGGAGACAAGTCGGCTGGAGGACGATGTATTGAATATGGACGCAATTTGAGTGTTCCATCGTCATTAGAAGGCCCTGAACGTTACAATTAACTATGATTTTTGCGTCGGATTCGAAAATCTAGACTCACAGGGGAACGACCATACGGTGCCCAAGGCAGCTATTGACCCTTGGAGACAAGTCGGTTGGAGGACGATGTATTGGATCGCGACGCAAAATGAGTGTTCCATCGTCATTAGGAGGCCCTGAATGTTACAATTAACTATCAGTTTTTCGTCGAATTCGAAAATCTAAACTCACAGGAGAACGACCATAAGGTGCCCGAGGCAGCAATAGACCGTTTGGGACAAGTCGGCTGGAGGCCGATGTATTGAATCTTGACGCAATTTGAGTGTTCCATCGTCATTACAAGGCCCTGAACCTTACAATTAACTATCAGTTTCGAATCGGATTCGAAAATCTACTCACAGGAGAAGTTCATACGGTGCTCGAGACAGCAATATACCCCTTGGAGACAAATCGGCTGGAGGACGATGTATTGAATCTCGACGCAATTTGAGTCTTCTATCGTCATTAGGAGGCACTGAACGTTACAATTCACTATCATTTTTGCGTCGGATTCGAAAATCTAGACTCACAGGAGAAAGATCATATTGTGACCGAGACAGCAATATCCCCTTGGAGACAAGTCGGCTGGAGGACGATGTATTGAATATGGACGCAATTTGAGTGTTCCATCGTCATTAGAAGGCCCTGAACGTTACAATTAACTATGATTTTTGCGTCGGATTCGAAAATCTAGACTCACAGGAGAACGACCATAAGGTGCCCGAGGCAGCAATAGACCCCTGGAGACAAATCGGCTGGAGGTCGATGTATTGGATCTCGACGCAATTTGAGAGTTCCATCGTCATTAGGCGGCCCTGAACGTTACAATTAACTATCATTTTTGCGTCGAATAAGAAAATCTAGACTCACAGGAGAAAGATCATATTGTGCCCGAGACAGCAATATACCCTTGGAGACAAGTCGGCTGGAGGACGATGTATTGAATCTCGACGCAATTTGAGTGTTCCATCGGCATTAGGAGGCCCTGAACGTTACAATTAACTATCATTTTTGCGTCGGATTCGAAAATCTATACTCACAGGAGAACGACCATAAGGTGTCCGAGGCAGCAATAGACCCTTGGTGACAAGTCGGCTGGAGGCCGATGTATTGAATCTCGACGCAATTTGAGTGTTCCATCGTCATTAGACGGCCTGAACGTTACAATCAACTATCATTTTTGCGTCGGATACGAAAATCTAGACTCACAGGAGACGACCATAAGGTGCCCGAGGCAGCAATAGAACCTTGGAGACAAGTCGGCTGGAGGACGATGTATTGAATCTCGACGCAATTTGAGAGTTCCATCGTCATTAGGCGGCCCTGAACGTTACAATTAACTATCATTTTGGCGTCGGATTCGTAAATCTAGACTTACAAGAGAACGACCATAAAGTGCCCGAGGCAGCATTAGACCCTTGGAGACAAGTCGCCTGGAGGACGATGTATTGGATCGCGACGCAATTTGAGTGTTCCATCGTCATTAGGAGGCCCTGAATGTTACAATTAACTATCAGTTTTTCGTCGGATTCGAAAATCTAGACTCACAGCAGACGAACCATTTGGTGCCCGAGGCAGCAATATCCCCTTGGAGACAAATCGGCTGGAGGACGATGTATTGAATGCCGACGCAATTTGAGTCTTCTATCGTCATTAGGAGGCGCTGGACGTTACAATTCACTATCATTTTTGCGTCGGATTCGAAAATCTAGACTCACAGGAGAACGACCATAAGGTGCCCGAGGCAGCAATAGACCCTTGGAGACGAGTCGGCTGGAGGCCGATGTATTGAATCTCGACGCAATTTGAGTGTTCCATCGGAATTAGGAGGCCCTGAACGTTAAAATTAACTATCATTTTTGCGTCGGATTCGATAATCTAAACTCACAGGAGAACGACCATACGGTGCCCGAGGCAGCAACAGACCCTTGGAGACAAGTCGGCTGGTGGACGATGTATTGAATCTCGACGCAATTTGAGTGTTCCATCGTCATTACAAGGCCCTGAACGTTACAATTAACTATCATTTTTGCGTCGGATTGGAAAACTCTAGACTCACAGGAGAACGACCATAAGGTGCCCGAGGCAGCAATAGACCCTTGGCGAAAAGGCGGCAGGAGGACGATGTATTGGATCGCGACGCAATTTGAGTCTTCTATCGTCATTAGGAGGCGCTGAACGTTTCAATTCACTATCATTTTTGCGTCAGATTCGAAAATCTAGACTCACAGGAGAAGGACCATGTGGTGCCCGAGTCAGCAATATCCCCTTGGAGACAAGTCGGCTGGAGGTCGATGTATTGAATCTCGACGCAATTTGAGTGTTCCATCGTCATTACAAAGACCTGAACCTTCAATTAACTATCAGTTTCGCATCGGATTCGAAAATCTACTCACAGGAGAAGTTCATACGGTGCTCGAGACAGCAATATACCTCTTAGAGACAAATCGGCTGGAAGACGATGTATTGAATCTCGACGCAATTTGAGTCTTCTATCGTCATTAGGAGGCGCTGAACGTTACAATTCACTATCATTTTTGCGTCGGATTCGAAAATCTAGACTCACAGGAGAAGGATCATATTGTGCCCGAGACAGCAATATCCCCTTGGAGACAAGTCGGCTGGAGGACGATGTATTGAATCTCGACGCAATTTGAGTGTTCCATCGTCATTAGAAGGCCCTGAACGTTACAATTAACTATGATTTTTGCGTCGGATTCGAAAATCTAGACTCACAGGGGAACGACCATACGGTGCCCAAGGCAGCTATTGACCCTTGGAGACAAGTCGGTTGGAGGACGATGTATTGGATCGCGACGCAAAATGAGTGTTCCATCGTCATTAGGAGGCCCTGAATGTTACAATTAACTATCAATTTTTCGTCGAATTCGAAAATCTAAACTCACAGGAGAACGACCATAAGGTGCCCGAGGCAGCAATAGACCGTTTGGGACAAGTCGGCTGGAGGCCGATGTATTGAATCTTGACGCAATTTGAGTGTTCCATCGTCATTACAAGGCCCTGAACCTTACAATTAACTATCAGTTTCGAATCGGATTCGAAAATCTACTCACAGGAGAAGTTCATACGGTGCTCGAGACAGCAATATACCCCTTGGAGACAAATCGGCTGGAGGACGATGTATTGAATCTCGACGCAATTTGAGTCTTCTATCGTCATTAGGAGGCACTGAACGTTACAATTCACTATCATTTTTGCGTCGGATTCGAAAATCTAGACTCACAGGAGAAAGATCATATTGTGACCGAGACAGCAATATCCCCTTGGAGACAAGTCGGCTGGAGGACGATGTATTGAATATGGACGCAATTTGAGTGTTCCATCGTCATTAGAAGGCCCTGAACGTTACAATTAACTATGATTTTTGCGTCGGATTCGAAAATCTAGACTCACAGGAGAACGACCATAAGGTGCCCGAGGCAGCAATAGACCCCTGGAGACAAGTCGGCTGGAGGTCGATGTATTGGATCTCGACGCAATTTGAGAGTTCCATCGTCATTAGGCGGCCCTGAACGTTACAATTAACTATCATTTTTGCGTCGAATAAGAAAATCTAGACTCACAGGAGAACGACCATAAGGTGCCCGAGGCAGCAGTAGACCCTTGGAGACAAGTCGGCTGGAGGACGATGTAATGAATCTCGACGCAATTTGAGAGTTCCATAGTCATTAGGCGGCCCTGAACGTTACAATTAACTATCATTTTGGCGTCGGATTCGTAAATCTACACTTACAAGAGAACGACCATAAAGTGCCCGAGGCAGCATTAGACCCTTGGAGACAAGTCGGCTGGAGGACGATGTATTGAATGCCGACGCATTTTGAGTCTTCTATCGTCATTAGGAGGCGCTGAAAGTTACAATTCACTATCATTTTTGCGTCGGATTCGAAAATCTAGACTCACAGGAGAAGGATCATATTGTGCCCGAGAGAGCAATATCCCCTTGGAGACAAGTCGCCTGGAGGACGATGTATTGCATCTCGACGCAATTTGAGTGTTCCATCGTCATTAGAAGGCCCTGAACGTTACAATTAACTATCATTTTTGCGTCGGATTCGAAAATCTAGACTCACAGGAGAACAACCGTAAGGTGCCCGAGGCAGCAATAGACCCTTGGAGACAAGTCGGCTGGAGGCCGATGTATTGAATCTCGACGCAATTTGAGTGTTCCATCGGCATTAGGAGGCCCTGAAAGTTAAAATTAACTATCATTTTTCCGTCGGATTCGATAATCTAAACTCACAGGAGAACAACCATACGGTGCCCGAGGCAGCAACAGACCCTTGGAGACAAGTCGGCTGGAGGACGATGTATTGAATCTCGACGCAATTTGAGTGTTCCACCGTCATTACAAGGCCCTGAACGTTACAATTAACTATCATTTTTGCGTCGGATTCGAAAATCTAGACTCACAGGAGAACGACCATAAGGTGCCCGAGGCAGCAATAGACCCTTGGAGACAAGTCGGCTGGAGGACGATGTATTGGATCGCGACGCAATTTGAGTCTTCTGTCGTCATTAGGAGGCGCTGAACGTTACAATTCACTATCATTTTTGCGTCGGATTCGAAAATCTAGACTCACAGGAGAAGGACCATGTGGTGCCCGAGGCAGCGATATCCCCTTGAAGACAAGTCGGCTGGAGGCCGATGTATTGAATCTCGACGCAATTTGAGTGTTCCATCGTCATTAGAAGGCCCTGAACGTTACAATTAACTATGATTTAGGCGTCGGATTCGTAAATCTAGACTTACAAGAGAACGACCATAAGGTGCCCGCGGCAGCAATAGACCCTTGGAGACAAGTCGGCTGGAGGCCGATGTATTGGATCTCGACGCAATTTGAGTGTTCCATCGTCATTAGGAGGCCCTGAATGTTACAATTAACTATCAGTTTTTCGTCGGATTCGAAAATCTAGACTCACAGCAGACGAATCATTTGGTACCCGAGGCAGCAATATCCCCTTGGAGACAAATCGGCTGGAGGACGATGTATTGAATGCCGACGCATTTTGAGTCTTCTATCGTCATTAGGAGACGCTGAACGTTACAATTAACTATCATTTTGGCATCGGATTCGTAAATCTAGACTTACAAGAGAACGACCATAAAGTGCCCGAGGCAGCATTAGACCCTTGGAAAGAAGTCGGTTGGAGGACGATGTATCGGATCGCGACGCAAAATGAGTGTTCCATCGTCATTAGGAGGCCCTGAATGTTACAATTAACTATCATTTTTGCGTCGGTTACGAAAATCTAGACTCACAGGAGAACGACCATAAGGTGCCCGAGGCAGCAGTAGACCCTTGGAGACAAGTCGGCTGGAGGACGATGTATTGAATCTCGACGCAATTTGAGAGTTCCATCGTCATTAGGCGGCCCTGAACGTTACAATTAACTATCATTTTGGCGTCGGATTCGTAAATCTACACTTACAAGAGAACGACCATAAAGTGCCCGAGGCAGCATTAGACCCTTGGAGACAAGTCGGCTGGAGGACGATGTATTGGATCGCGACGCAATTTGACTGTTCCATCGTCATTAGGAGGCTCTGAATGTTACAATTAACTATCAGTTTTTCGTCGGATTCGAAAATCTAGACCCACAGCAGACGAACCATTTGGTGCCCGAGGCAGCAATATCCCCTTGGAGACAAATCGGCTGGAGGACGATGTATTGAATGCCGACGCATTTTGAGTCTTCTATCGTCATTAGGAGGCGCTGAACGTTACAATTCACTATCATTTTTGCGTCGGATTCGAAAATCTAGACTCACAGGAGAAGGATCATATTGTGCCCGAGAGAGCTATATCCCCTTGGAGACAAGTCGCCTGGTGGACGATGTATTGAATCTCGACGCAATTTGAGTGTTCCATCGTCATTAGAAGGCCCTGAACGTTACAATTAACTATCAGTTTTTCGTCGGATTCGAAAATCTAGACTCGCAGCAGACGAACCATTTGGTGCCCGAGGCAGCAATATCCCCTTGGAGACAAATCGGCTGGAGGACGATGTATTGAATCTCGACGCAATTTGAGTGTTCCATCGGAATTAGGAGGCCCTGAACGTTAAAATTAACTATCATTTTTCCGTCGGATTCGATAATCTAAACTCACATTAGAACGACCATACGGTGCCCGAGGCAGCAACAGACCCTTGGAGACAAGTCGGCTGGAGGACGATGTATTGAATCTCGACGCAATTTGAGTGTTCCAACGTCATTACAAGGCCCTGAACGTTACAATTAACTATCATTTTTGCGTCGGATTCGAAAATCTAGACTCACAGGAGAACGACCATAAGGTGCCCGAGGCAGCAATAGACCCTTGGAGACAAGTCGGCTGGAGGACGATGTATTGGATCGCGACGCAATTTGAGTCTTCTGTCGTCATTAGGAGGCGCTGAACGTTACAATTCACTATCATTTTTGCGTCGGATTCGAAAATCTAGACTCACAGGAGAAGGACCATGTGGTGCCCGAGGCAGCGATATCCCCTTGGAGACAAGTCGGCTGGAGGCCGATGTATTGAATCTCGACGCAATTTGAGTGTTCCATCGTCATTACAAAGCCCTGAACCTTACAATTAACTATCAGTTTCGCGTCGGATTCGAAAATCTACTCACAGGAGAAGTTCATACGGTGCTCGAGACAGCAATATACCCCTTGGAGACAAATCGGCTGGAGGACGATCTATTGAATCTCGACGCAATTTGAGTGTTCCATCGTCATTAGAAGGCCCTGAACGTTACAATTAACTATCATTTTGGCGTCGGATTCGAAAATCTAGACTCACAGGAGAACGACCATAAGGTGCCCGAGGCAGCAATAGGCCCTTGGTGACAAGTCGGCTGGAGGCCGATGTATTGAATCTCGACGCAATTTGAGTGTTCCATCGTCATTAGAAGGCCCTGAACGTTACAATTAACTATCATTTTGGCGTCGGATTCGTAAATCTAGACTTACAAGAGAACGACCATAAGGTGCCCGAGGCAGCAATAGACCCTTGGAGACAAGTCGGCTGGAGGCCGATGTATTGGATCTCGACGCAATTTGAGTGTTCCATCGTCATTAGGAGGCCCTGAATGTTACAATTAACTATCAGTTTTTCGTCGGATTCGAAAATCTAGACTCACAGAAGACGAATCATTTGGTACCCGAGGCAGCAATATCCCCTTGGAGACAAATCGGCTGGAGGACGATGTATTGAATGCCGACGCATTTTAAGTTTTCTATCGTCATTAGGAGGCGCTGAACGTTACAATTAACTATCATTTTGGCGTCGGATTCGTAAATCTAGACTTACAAGAGAACGACCATAAAGTGCCCGAGGCAGCATTAGACCCTTGGAGAGAAGTCGGTTGGAGGAGGATGTATAGGATCGCGACGCAAAATGAGTGTTCCATCGTCATTAGGAGGCCCTGAATGTTACAATTAACTATCATTTTTGCGTCGGTTACGAAAATCTAGACTCACAGGAGAACGACCATAAGGTGCCCGAGGCAGCAATAGACCCTTGGAGACAAGTCGGCTGGAGGACGATGTATTGAATCTCGACGCAATTTGAGAGTTCCATCGTCATTAGGCGGCCCTGAACGTTACAATTAACTATCATTTTGGCGTCGGATTCGTAAATCTAGACTTACAAGAGAACGACCATAAAGTGCCCGAGGCAGCATTAGACCCTTGGAGACAAGTCGGCTGGAGGACGATGTATTGGATCGCAAAGCAATTTGAGTGTTCCATCGTCATTAGGAGGCCCTGAATGTTACAATTAACTATCAGTTTTTCGTCGGATTCGAAAATCTAGACTCACAGCAGACGAACCATTTGGCGCCCGAGGCAGCAATATCCCCTTTGAGACAAATCGGCTGGAGGACGATGTATTGAATGCCGACGCAATTTGAGTCTTCTATCGTCATTAGGAGGCGCTGGACGTTACAATTCACTATCATTTTTGCGTCGGATTCGAAAATCTAGACTCACAGGAGAACGACCATAAGGTGCCCGAGGCAGCAATAGACCCTTGGAGACAAGTCGGCTGGAGGCCGATGTATTGAATCTTGACGCAATTTGAGTGTTCCATCGTCATTACAAGGCCCTGAACCTTACAATTAACTATCAGTTTCGCATCGGATTCGAAAATCTACTCACAGGAGAAGTTCATACGGTGCTCGAGACAGCAATATACCCCTTGGAGACAAATCGGCTGGAGGACGATGTATTGAATCTCGACGCAATTTGAGTCTTCTATCGTCATTAGGAGGCGCTGAACGTTACAATTCACTATCATTTTTGCGTCGGATTCGAAAATCTAGACTCACAGGAGAAAGATCATATTGTGACCGAGACAGCAATATCCCCGTGGAGACAAGTCGGCTGGAGGACGATGTATTGAATCTGGACGCAATTTGAGTGTTCCATCGTCATTAGAAGGCCCTGAACGTTACAATTAACCATGATTTTTGCGTCGGATTCGAAAATCTAGACTCACAGGAGAACGACCATAAGGTGCCCGAGGCAGCAATAGACCCCTGGAGACAAGTCGGCTGGAGGCCGATGTATTGGATCTCGACGCAATTTGAGAGTTCCATCGTCATTAGGCGGCCCTGAACGTTACAATTAACTATCATTTTTGCGTCGAATACGAAAATCTAGACTCACAGGAGAACGACCATAAGGTGCCCGAGGCAGCAGTAGACCCTTGGAGACAAGTCGGCTGGAGGACGATGTATTGAATCTCGACGCAATTTGAGAGTTCCATCGTCATTAGGCGGCCCTGAACGTTACAATTAACTATCATTTTGGCGTCGGATTCGTAAATCTACACTTACAAGAGTACGACCATAAAATGCCCGAGGCAGCATTAGACCCTTGGAGACAAGTCGGCTGGAGGACGATGTATTGGATCGCGACGCAATTTGACTGTTCCATCGTCATTAGGAGGCTCTGAATGTTACAATTAACTATCAGTTTTTCGACGGATTCGAAAATCTAGACCCACAGCAGACGAACCATTTGGTGCCCGAGGCAGCAATATCTCCTTGGAGACAAATCGGCTGGAGGACGATGTATTGAATGCCGACGCATTTTGAGTCTTCTATCGTCATTAGCAGGCGCTGAACGTTACAATTCACTATCATTTTTGCGTCGGATTCGAAAATCTAGACTCACAGGAGAAGGATCATATTGTGCCCGAGAGAGCAATATCCCCTTGGAGACAAGTCGCCTGGAGGACGATGTATTGAATCTCGACGCAATTTGAGTGTTCCATCGTCATTAGAAGGCACTGAACGTTACAATTAACTATCAATTTTGCGTCGGATTCGAAAATCTAGACTCACAGGAGAACAACCGTAAGGTGCCCGAGGCAGCAATAGACCCTTGGAGACAAGTCGGCTGGAGGCCGATGTATTGAATCTCGACGCAATTTGAGTGTTCCATCGGCATTAGGAGGCCCTGAACGTTAAAATTAACTATCATTTTTCCGTCTGATTCGATAATCTAAACTCACAGGAGAACGACCATACGGTGGCCGAGGCAGCAACAGACCCTTGGAGGCAAGTCGGCTGGAGGACGATGTATTGAATCTCGACGCAATTTGAGTGTTCCAACGTCATTACAAGGCCCTGAACGTTACAATTAACTATCATTTTTGCGTCGGATTCGAAAATCTAGCCTCACAGCAGAACGACCATAAGGTGCCCGAGGCAGCAATAGACCCTTGGAGACAAGTCGGCTGGAGGACGATGTATTGGATCGCGACGCAATTTGAGTGTTCCATCGTCATTACAAAGCCCTGAACCTTACAATTAACTATCAGTTTCGCGTCGGATTCGAAAATCTACTCACAGGAGAAGTTCATACGGTGCTCGAGACAGCAATATACCCCTTGGAGACAAATCGGCTGGAGGACGATGTATTGAATCTCGACGCAATTTGAGTGTTCCATCGTCATTAGAAGGCCCTGAACGTTACAATTAACTATCATTTTTGCGTCGGATTCGAAAATCTAGACTCACAGGAGAACGACCATAAGGTGCCCGAGGCAGCAATAGGCCCTTGGTGACAAGTCGGCTGGAGGCCGATGTATTGAATCTCGACGCAATTTGAGTGTTCCATCGTCATTAGAAGGCCCTGAAAGTTACAATTAACTATGATTTAGGCGTCGGATCCGTAAATCTAGACTTACAAGAGAACGACCATAAGGTGCCCGAGGCAGCAATAGACCCTTGGAGACAAGTCGGCTGGAGGACGATGTATTGGATCTCGACGCAATTTGAGTGTTCCATCGTCATTAGGAGGCCCTGAATGTTACAATTAACTATCAGTTTTTCGTCGGATTTGAAAATCTAGACTCACAGGAGAAAGATCATATTGTGACCGAGACAGCAATATCCCCTTGGAGACAAGTCGGCTGGAGGACGATGTATTGAATCTGGACGCAATTTGAGTGTTCCATCGTCATTAGAAGGCCCTGAACCTTACAATTAACTATCAGTTTCGCATCGGATTCGAAAATCTACTCACAGGAGAAGTTCATACGGTGCTCGAGACAGCAATATACCCCTTGGAGACAAATCGGCTGGAGGACGATGTATTGAATCTCGACGCAATTTGAGTCTTCTATCGTCATTAGGAGGCGCTGAACGTTACAATTCACTATCATTTTTGCGTCGGATTCGAAAATCTAGACTCACAGGAGAAAGATCATATTGTGACCGAGACAGCAATATCCCCTTGGAGACAAGTCGGCTGGAGGACGATGTATTGAATCTGGACGCAATTTGAGTGTTCCATCGTCATTAGAAGGCCCTGAACGTTACAATTAACCATGATTTTTGCGTCGGATTCGAAAATCTAGACTCACAGGAGAACGACCATAAGGTGTCCGAGGCAGCAATAGACCCCTGGAGACAAGTCGGCTGGAGGCCGATGTATTGGATCTCGACGCAATTTGAGAGTTCCATCGTCATTAGGCGGCCCTGAACGTTACAATTAACTATCATTTTTGCGTCGAATACGAAAATCTAGACTCACAGGAGAACGACCATAAGGTGCCCGAGGCAGCAGTAGACCCTTGGAGACAAGTCGGCTGGAGGACGATGTATTGAATCTCGACGCAATTTGAGAGTTCCATCGTCATTAGGCGGCCCTGAACGTTACAATTAACTATCATTTTGGCGTCGGATTCGTAAATCTACACTTACAAGAGAACGACCATAAAATGCCCGAGGCAGCATTAGACCCTTGGAGACAAGTCGGCTGGAGGACGATGTATTGGATCGCGACGCAATTTGACTGTTCCATCGTCATTAGGAGGCTCTGAATGTTACAATTAACTATCAGTTTTTCGACGGATTCGAAAATCTAGACCCACAGCAGACGAACCATTTGGTGCCCGAGGCAGCAATATCTCCTTGGAGACAAATCGGCTGGAGGACGATGTATTGAATGCCGACGCATTTTGAGTCTTCTATCGTAATTAGGAGGCGCTGAACGTTACAATTCACTATCATTTTTGCGTCGGATTCGAAAATCTAGACTCACAGGAGAAGGACCATGTGGTGCCCGAGGCAGCGATATCCCCTTGGAGACAAGTCGGCTGGTGGCCGATGTATTGAATCTCGACGCAATTTGAGTGTTCCATCGTCATTAGAAGGCCCTGTACGTTACAATTAACTATCATTTTTGCGTCGGATACGAAAATCTAGACACACAGGAGAACGACCATAAGGTGCCCGAGGCAGTAGACCCTTGGAGACAAGTAGGCTGGAGGCCGATGTATTGAATCTCGACGCAATTTGAGTGTTCCATCGGCATTAGGAGGCCCTGAACGTTAAAATTAACTATCATTTTTCCGTCTGATTCGATAATCTAAACTCACAGGAGAACGACCATACGGTGCCCGAGGCAGCAACAGACCCTTGGAGGCAAGTCGGCTGGAGGACGATGTATTGAATCTCGACGCAATTTGAGTGTTCCAACGTCATTACAAGGCCCTGAACGTTACAATTAACTATCATTTTTGCGTCGGATTCGAAAATCTAGACTCACAGGAGAACGACCATAAGGTGCCCGAGGCAGCAATAGACCCTTGGAGACAAGTCGGCTGGAGGACGATGTATTGGATCGCGACGCAATTTGAGTGTTCCATCGTCATTACAAAGCCCTGAACCTTACAATTAACTATCAGTTTCGCGTCGGATTCGAAAATCTACTCACAGGAGAAGTTCATACGGTGCTCGAGACAGCAATATACCCCTTGGAGACAAATCGGCTGGAGGACGATGTATTGAATCTCGACGCAATTTGAGTGTTCCATCGTCATTAGAAGGCCCTGAACGTTACAATTAACTATCATTTTTGCGTCGGATTCGAAAATCTAGACTCACAGGAGAACGACCATAAGGTGCCCGAGGCAGCAATAGGCCCTTGGTGACAAGTCGGCTGGAGGCCGATGTATTGAATCTCGACGCAATTTGAGTGTTCCATCGTCATTAGAAGGCCCTGAAAGTTACAATTAACTATGATTTAGGCGTCGGATTCGTAAATCTAGACTTACAAGAGAACGACCATAAGGTGCCCGAGGCAGCAATAGACCCTTGAGGACAAGTCGGCTGGAGGCCGATGTATTGGATCTCGACGCAATTTGAGTGTTCCATCATCATTAGGAGGCCCTGAATGTTACAATTAACTATCAGTTTTTCGTCGGATTCGAAAATCTAGACTCACAGCAGACGAATCATTTGGTACCCGAGGCAGCAATATCCCATTGAAGACAAATCGGCTGGAGGACGATGTATTGAATGCCGACGCATTTTGAGTCTTCTATCGTTATTAGGAGGCGCTGAACGTTACAATTAACTATCATTTTGGCGTCGGATTCGTAAATCTAGACTTACAAGAGAACGACCATAAAGTGCCCGAGGCAGCATTAGACCCTTGGAGAGAAGTCGGTTGGAGAACGATGTATTGGATCGCGACGCAAAATGAGTGTTCCATCGTCATTAGGAGGCCCTGAATGTTACAATTAACTATCATTTTTGCGTCGGATACGAAAATCTAGACTCACAGGAGAACGACCATAAGGTGCCCGAGGCAGCAATAGACCCTTGGAGACAAGTCGGCTGGAGGACGATGTATTGAATCTCGACGCAATTTGAGAGTTCCATCGTCATTAGGCGGCCCTGAACGATACAATTAACTATCATTTTGGCGTCGGATTCGTAAATCTAGACTTACAAGAGAACGACCATAAAGTGCCCGAGGCAGCATTAGACCCTTGGAGACAAGTCGGCTGGAGGACGATGTATTGGATCGCGAAGCAATTTGAGTGTTCCATCGTCATTAGGAGGCCCTGAATGTTACAATTAACTATCAGTTTTTCGTCGGATTCGAAAATCTAGACTCACAGCAGACGAACCATTTGGCGCCCGAGGCAGCAATATCCCCTTTGAGACAAATCGGCTGGAGGACGATGTATTGAATGCCGAAGCAATTTGAGTCTTCTATCGTCATTAGGAGGCGCTGGACGTTACAATTCACTATCATTTTTGCGTCGGATTCCAAAATCTAGACTCACAGGAGAACGACCATAAGGTGCCCGAGGCTGCAATAGACCCTTAGAGACAAGTCGGCTGGAGGCCGATGTATTGAATCTCGACGCAATTTGAGTGTCCCATCGGAATTAGGAGGCCCTGAACGTTAAAATTAACTATCATTTTTGCGTCGGATTCGAGAATCTAAACTCACAGGAGAACGACCATACGGTGCCCGAGGCAGCAACAGACCCTTGGAGACAAGTCGGCTGGAGGACGATGTATTGAATCTCGACGCAATTTGAGTGTTCCATCGTCATTACAAGGCCCTGAACGTTACAATTAACTATCATTTTTGCGTCGGATTCGAAAATCTAGACTCACAGGAGAACGACCATAAGGTGCCCGAGGCAGCAATAGACCCTTGGAGAAAAGGCGGCTGGAGGACGATGTATTGGATCGCGACGCAATTTGAGTCTTCTATCGTCATTAGGAGGCGCTGAACGTTTCAATTCACTATCATTTTTGCGTCGGATTCGAAAATCTAGACTCACAGGAGAAGGACCATGTGGTGCCCGAGGCAGCGATATCCCCTTGGAGACAAGTCGGCTGGAGGTCGATGTATTGAATCTTGACGCAATTTGAGTGTTCCATCGTCATTACAAAGCCCTGAACCTTCAATTAACTATCAGTTTCGCGTCGGATTCGAAAATCTACTCACAGGAGAAGTTCATACGGTGCTCGAGACAGCAATATACCCCTTGGAGACAAATCGGCTGGAGGACGATGTATTGAATCTCGACGCAATTTGAGTCTTCTATCGTTATTAGGAGGCTCTGAACGTTACAATTCACTATCATTTTTGCGTCGGATTCGAAAATCTAGCCTCACAGGAGAAAGATCATATTGTGCCCGAGACAGCAATATCCCTTTGGAGACAAGTCGGCTGGACGACGATGTATTGAATCTCGACGCAATTTGAGTCTTCTATCGTCATTAGGAGGCGCTGAACGTGACAATTCACTATCATTTTTGCGTCGGATTCGAAAATCTAGACTCACAGGAGAACGACCATAAGGTGCCCGAGGCAGCAATAGACCCTTGGAGACAAGTCGGCTGGTGGTCGATGTATTGAATCTCGACGCAATTTGAGTGTTCCATCGGCATTAGGAGGCCCTGAACGGTAAAATTAACTATCATTCTTGCGTCGGATTCGATAATCTAAACTCACAGGAGAACGACCATAAGGTGCCCGAGGCAGCAACAGACCCTTGGAGACAAGTCGGCTGGAGGCCGATGTATTTAATCTCGACGCAATTTGAGTGTTCCATCGGCATTAGGAGGCCCTGAACGTTACAATTAACTATCATTTTTGCGTCACATTCGAAAATCTAGACTCACAGGAGAACGACCATAAGGTGGCCGACGCAGCAATAGACCCTTGGAGACAAGTCGGCTGGAGGACGATGTATTGGATCGCGACGCAATTTGAGTCTTCTATCGTCATTAGGAGGCGCTGGACGTTACAATTCACTATCATTTTTGCGTCTGATTCGAAAATCTAGACTCACAGGAGAAGGACCATGTGGTGCCCGAGGCAGCGATATCCCCTTGGAGACAAGTCGGCTGGTGGCCGATGTATTGAATCTCGACGCAATTTGAGTGTTCCATCGTCATTAGAAGGCCCTGTACGTTACAATTAACTATCATTTTTGCGTCGGATACGAAAATCTAGACACACAGGAGAACGACCATAAGGTGCCCGAGGCAGTAGACCCTTGGAGACAAGTAGGCTGGAGGCCGATGTATTGAATCTCGACGCAATTCACTATCGTCATTACACGGCCCTGAACATTACAATTAACTATCAGTTTCGCGTCGGATTCGAAAATCTACTCACAGGAGAAGTTCATACGGTGCTCGAGACAGCAATATACCCCTTGGAGACAAATCGGCTGGAGGACGATGTATTGAATCTCGACGCAATTTGAGTCTTCTATCGTCATTAGGAGGCGCTGAACGTTACAATTCACTATCATTTTTGCGTCGGATTCGAAAATCTAGGCTCACAGGAGAAAGATCATATTGTGCCCGAGACAGCAAATCCCCTTGGAGACAAGTCGGCTGGAGGACGATGTATTGAATCTCGACGCAATTTGAGTGTTCCATCGTTATTAGAAGGCCCTGAACGTTACAATTAACTTTGACTTTTGCGTCGGATTCGAAAATCTAGACTCACAGGAGAACGACCATAAGGTGCCCGAAGCATCAATAGACCCTTGGATACAAGTCGGCTGGAGGCTGATGTATTGAATCTCGACGCAATTTGAGTGTTCCATCGGCATTAGGAGGCTCTGAACTTTGAAATTAACTATGATTTTTGCGTCGGATACGATAATCTAAACTCACAGGAGAACGACCATACGGTGCCCGAGGCAGCAACAGACCCCTGGAGACAAGTCGGATGGAGGACGATGTATTTAATCTCGACGCAATTTGAGTGTTCCATCGACATTACAAGGCCCTGAACGTTACAATTAACTATCATTTTTACGTCGGATTCGAAAATCTAGACTCACAGCAGACGAACCATTTGGTGCCCGAGGCAGCAATATCCCCTTGGAGACAAATCGGCTGGAGGACGATGTATTGAATCGCGACGCAATTTGAGTCTTCTATTGTCATTAGGAGGCGCTGAACGTTACAATTCACTATCATTTTTGCGTCGGATTCGAAAATCTAGACTCACAGGAGAAGGATCATATTGTACCCGAGACAGCAATATCCCCTTGGAGACAAGTCGGCTGGAGGACGATCTATTGAATCTCGACGCAATTTGAGTGTTCCATCGTCATTAGAAGACCCTGAACGTTACAATTAACTATCATTTTTGCGTCGGATTCGAAAATCTAGACTCACAGGAGAACGACCATAAGGTGGCCGAGGCAGCAATAGACCCTTGGAGACAAGTCGGCTGGAGGACGATGTATTGGATCGCGACGCAATTTGAGTCTTCTATCGTCATTAAGAGGCGCTGAACGTTACAATTCACTATCATTTTTGCGTCGGATTCGAAAATCTAGACTCACAGGAGAAGGACCATGTGGTGCCCGAGGCAGCGATATCCCCTTGGAGACAAGTCGGCTGGAGGCCGATGTATTGAATCTCGACGCAATTTGAGTGTTCCATCGTCATTAGAAGGCCCTGAACGTTACAATTAACTATAATTTTTGCGTCGGATACGAAAATCTAGACACACAGGAGAACGACCATAAGGTGCCCGAGGCAGCAATAGACCCTTGGGGACAAGTCGGGTGGAGGACGATGTATTGAATCTCGACGCAATTTGAGAGTTCCATTGTCATTAGGCGGCCCTGAACGTTACAATTAACTATCATTTTGGCGTCGGATTCGTAAATCTAGACTTGCAAGAGAACGACCATATAGTGCCTGAGGCAGCATTAGACCCTTGGAGACAATTCGGCTGGAGGACGATGTACTGGATCGTGACGCAATTTGAGTGTTCCATCGTCATTAGGAGGCCCTGAATGTTACAATTAACTATCAGTTTTTCGTCGGATTCGAAAATCTAGACTCACAGCAGACGAACCATTTGGTGCCCGAGGCAGTAATATCCCCTTGGAGACAAATCGGCTGGAGGACGATGTATTGAATCCCGACGCAATTTGAGTCTTCTATCGTCATTAGGAGGCGCTGAACGTTACAATTCACTATCATTATTGCGTCGGATTCGAAAATCTAGACTCACAGGAGAACGACCATAAGGTGCCCGAGGCAACAATAGACCCTTGGAGACAAGTCGGCTGGAGGCCGATGTATTGAATCTCGACGCAATTTGAGTGTCCCATCGGCATTAGGAGGCCCTGAACGTTAAAATTAACTATCACTCTTGCGTCGGATTCGATAATCTAAACTCACAGGAGAACGACCATAAGGTGCCCGAGGCAGCAACAGACCCTTGGAGACAAGTCGGCTGGAGGCCGATGTATTGAATCTCGACGCAATTTGAGTGTTCCATCGGCATTAGGAGGACCTGAACATTACAATTAACTATCATTTTTGCGTCGGATTAGAAAATCTAGACTCACAGGAGAACGACCATAAGGTGGCCGAAGCAGCAATAGACCCTTGGAGACAAGTCGGCTGGAGGACGATGTATCGGATCGCAACGCAATTTGAGTCTTCTATCGTCATTAGGAGGCGCTGAACGTTACAATTCACTATCATTTTTGCGTCGGATTCGAAAATCTAGACTCACAGGAGAAGGACCATGTGGTGCCCGAGGCAGCGATATCCCGTTGGAGACAAGTCGGCTGGTGGCCGATGTATTGAATCTCGACGCAATTTGAGTGTTCCATCTTCATTAGAAGTCCCTGAACGTTACAATTAACTATCATTTTTGCGTCGGATACGAAAATCTAGACACACAGGAGAACGACCATAAGGTGCCCGAGGCAGTAGACCCTTGGAGACAAGTAGGCTGGAGGCCGATGTATTGAATCTCGACGCAATTCACTATCGTCATTACAAGGCCCTGAACCTTACAATAAACTATCAGTTTATCGTCGGATTCGAAAATCTAGACTCACAGCAGACGAACCATTTGGTGCCCGAGGCAGCAATATCCCCTTGGAGACAAATCGGCTGGAGGACGATGTATTGAATCGCGACGCAATTTGAGTCTTCTATTGTCATTAGGAGGCGCTGAACGTTACAATTCACTATCATTTTTGCGTCGGATTCAAAAATCTAGACTCACAGGAGAAGGACCATGTGGTGCCCGAGGCAGCGATATCCCCTTGGAGACAAGTCGGCTGGAGGCCGATGTATTGAATCTCGACGCAATTTGAGTGTTCCATCGTCATTAGAAGGCCCTGAACGTTACAATTAACTATCATTTTTGCGTCGGATACGAAAATCTAGACACACAGGAGAACGACCATAAGGTGCCCGAGGCAGCAATAGACCCTTGGAGACAAGTCGGCTGGAGGACGATGTATTGAATCTCGACGCAATTTGAGAGTTCCATTGTCATTAGGCGGCCCTGAACGTTACAATTAACTATCATTTTGGCGTCGGATTCGTAAATCTAGACTCACAGCAGACGAACCATTTGGTGCCCGAGGCAGCAATATCCCCTTGGAGACAAATCGGCTGGAGGACGATGTATTGAATCTCGACGCAATTGGAGTCTTCTATCGTCATTAGGATTCGCTGAACGTTACAATTCACTATCATTTTTGCGTCGGATTCGAAAATCTAGGCTCACAGGAGAAAGATCATATTGTGCCCGAGACAGCAATTTCCCCTTGGAGACAAGTCGGCTGGAGGACGATGTATTGAATCTCGACGCAATTTGAGTGTTCCATCGTTATTAGAAGGCCCTGAACGTTACAATTAACTAGGATTTTTGCGTCGGATTCGAAAATCTAGACTCACAGGAGAACGACCATAAGGTGCCCGAAGCAACAATAGACCCTTGGATACAAGTCGGCTGGAGGCTGATGTATTGAATCTCGACGCAATTTGAGTGTTCCATCGGCATTAGGAGGCCCTGAACGTTAGAATTAACTATGATTTTTGCGTCGGATTCGATAATCTAAACTCACAGGAGAACGCCCATACGGTGCCCGAGGCAGAAACAGACCCTTGGAGACAAGTCGGCTGGAGGACGATGTATTTAAACTCGACGCAATTTGAGTGTTCCATCGTCATTACAAGGCCCTGAACGTTTCAATTAACTATCATTTTTGCGTCGGATTCGATAATCTAATTTCACAGGAGAACGAACATAAGGTGCCCGAGGCAGCAATAGACCCTTGGAGACAAGTCGGCTGGAGGCCGATGTATTGAATCTCGTCGCAATTTGAGAGTTCCATCATCATTAGGCGGTCCTGAACGTTACAATTAACTATCATTTTGGCGTCGGATTCGATAATCTAAACTCAGAGGGGAACGACCATAAAGTGCCCGCGGCAGCATTAGACCCTTGGAGACAAGTCGGCTGGAGGACGATGTATTGAATCTCGACGCAATTTGAGTGTTCCACCGTCATTACAAGGCCCTGAACGTTACAATTAACTATGATCTTTGCGTCGGATTCGAAAATCTAGACTCACAGGGGAACGACCATTCGGTGCCCAAGGCAGCTATTGACCCTTGGAGACAAGTCGGTTGGAGGACGATGTATTGGATCGCGACGCAAAATGAGTGTTCCATCGTCATTAGGAGGCCCTGAATGTTACAATTAACTATCAGTTTTTCGTCGAATTCGAAAATCTAAACTCACAGCAGAACGACCATAAGGTGCCCGAGGCAGCAATAGACCGTTTGGGACAAGTCGCCTGGAGGCCGATGTATTGAATCTTGACGCAATTTGAGTGTTCCATCGTCATTACAAGGCCCTGAACCTTACAATTAACTATCAGTTTCGCATCGGATTCGAAAATCTACTCACAGGAGAAGTTCATACGGTGCTCGAGACAGCAATATACCCCTTGGAGACAAATCGGCTGGAGGACGATGTATTGAATCTCGACGCAATTTGAGTCTTCTATCGTCATTAGGAGGCGCTGAACGTTACAATTCACTATCATTTTTGCGTCGGATTCGAAAATCTAGACTCACAGGAGAAAGATCATATTGTGACCGAGACAGCAATATCCCCTTGGAGACAAGTCGGCTGGAGGACGATGTATTGAATCTGGACGCAATTTGAGTGTTCCATCGTCATTAGAAGGCCCTGAACGTTACAATTAACTATGATTTTTGCGTCGGATTCGAAAATCTAGACTCACAGGGGAACGACCATACGTTGCCCAAGGCAGCTATTGACCCTTGGAGACAAGTCGGTTGGAGGACGAAGTATTGGATCGCGACGCAAAATGAGTGTTCCATCGTCATTAGGAGGCCCTGAATGTTACAATTAACCATCAGTTTTTCGTCGAATTCGAAAATCTAAACTCACAGGAGAACGACCATAAGGTGCCCGAGGCAGCAATAGACCGTTTGGGACAAGTCGGCTGGAGGCCGATGTATTGAATCTTGACGCAATTTGAGTGTTCCATCGTCATTACAAGGCCCTGAAACTTACAATTAACTATCAGTTTCGCATCGGATTCGAAAATCTACTCACAGGAGAAGTTCATACGGTGCTCGAGACAGCAATATACCCCTTGGAGACAAATCGGCTGGAGGACGATGTATTGAATCTCGACGCAATTTGAGTCTTCTATCGTCATTAGGAGGCGCTGAACGTTACAATTCACTATCATTTTTGCGTCGGATTCGAAAATCTAGACTCACAGGAGAAAGAACATATTGTGACCGAGACAGCAATATCCCCTTGGAGACAAGTCGGCTGGAGGACGATGTATTGAATCTGGACGCAATTTGAGTGTTCCATCGTCATTAGAAGGCCCTGAACGTTACAATTAACTATGATTTTTGCGTCGGATTCGAAAATCTAGACTCACAGGAGAACGACCATAAGGTGCCCGAGGCAGCAATAGACCCCTGGAGACAAGTCGGCTGGAGGCCGATGTATTGGATCTCGACGCAATTTGAGAGTTCCATCGTCATTAGGCGGCCCTGAACGTTACAATTAACTATCATTTTTGCGTCGAATAAGAAAATCTAGACTCACAGGAGAACGACCATAAGGTGCCCGAGGCAGCAGTAGACCCTTGGAGACAAGTCGGCTGGAGGACGATGTATTGAATCTCGACGCAATTTGAGAGTTCCATCGTCATAAGGCGGCCCTGAACGTTACAATTAACTATCATTTTGGCGTCGGATTCGTAAATCTACACTTACAAGAGAACGACCATAAAGTGCCCGAGGCAGCATTAGACCCTTGGAGACAAGTCGGCTGGAGGACGATGTATTGGATCGCGACGCAATTTGACTGTTCCATCGTCATTAGGAGGCTCTGAATGTTACAATTAACTATCAGTTTTTCGTCGGATTCGAAAATCTAGACCCACAGCAGACGAACCATTTGGTGCCCGAGGCAGCAATATCCCCTTGGAGACAAATCGGCTGGAGGACGATGTATTGAATGCCGACGCATTTTGAGTCTTCTATCGTCATTAGGAGGCGCTGAACGTTACAATTCACTATCATTTTTGCGTCGGATTCGAAAATCTAGACTCACAGGAGAAGGATCATATTGTGCCCGAGAGAGCAATATCCCCTTGGAGACAAGTCGCCTGGAGGACGATGTATTGAATCTCGACGCAATTTGAGTGTTCCATCGTCATTAGAAGGCCCTGAACGTTACAATTAACTATCATTTATCCGTCGGATTCGATAATCTAAACTCACAGGAGAACGACCATACGGTGCCCGAGGCAGCAACAGACCCTTGGAGACAAGTCGGCTGGAGGACGATGTATTGAATCTCGACGCAATTTGAGTGTTCCACCGTCATTACAAGGCCCTGATCGTTACAATTAACTATCATTTTTGCGTCGGATTCGAAAATCTAGACTCACAGGAGAAGGACCATGTGGTGCCCGAGGCAGCGATATCCCCTTGAAGACAAGTCGGCTGGAGGCCGATGTATTGAATCTCGACGCAATTTGAGTGTTCCATCGTCATTAGAAGGCCCTGAACGTTACAATTAACTATGATTTAGGCGTCGGATTCGTAAATCTAGACTTACAAGAGAACGACCATAAGGTGCCCGAGGCAGCAATAGACCCTTGGAGACAAGTCGGCTGGAGGCCGATGTATTGGATCTCGACGCAATTTGAGTGTTCCATCGTCATTAGGAGGCCCTGAATGTTACAATTAACTATCAGTTTTTCGTCGGATTCGAAAATGTAGACTCACAGCAGACGAATCATTTGGTACCCGAGGCAGCAATATCCCCTTGGAGTCAAATCGGCTGGAGGACGATGTATTGAATGCCGACGCATGTTGAGTCTTCTATCGTCATTAGGAGGCGCTGAACGTTACAATTAACTATCATTTTGGCGTCGGATTCGTAAATCTAGACTTACAAGAGAACGACCATAAAGTGCCCGAGGCAGCATTAGACCCTTGGAGAGAAGTCGGTTGGAGGACGATGTATTGGATCGCGACGCAAAATGAGTGTTCCATCGTCATTAGGAGGCCCTGAATGTTACAATTAACTATCATTTTTGCGTCGGTTACGAAAATCTAGACTCACAGGAGAACGACCATAAGGTGCCCGAGGCAGCAGTAGACCCTTGGAGACAAGTCGGCTGGAGGACGATGTATTGAATCTCGACGCAATTTGAGAGTTCCATCGTCATTAGGCGGCCCTGAACGTTACAATTAACTATCATTTTGGCGTCGGATTCGTAAATCTACACTTACAAGAGAACGACCATAAAGTGCCCGAGGCAGCATTAGACCCTTGGAGACAAGTCGGCTGGAGGACGATGTATTGGATCGCGACGCAATTTGACTGTTCCATCGTCATTAGGAGGATCTGAATGTTACAATTAACTATCAGTTTTTCGTCGGATTCGAAAATCTAGACCCACGGCAGACGAACCATTTGGTGCCCGAGGCAGCAATATCCCCTTTGAGACAAATCGGCTGGAGGACGATGTATTGAATGCCGACGCATTTTGAGTCTTCTATCGTCATTAGGAGGCGCTGAACGTTACAATTCACTATCATTTTTGCGTCGGATTCGAAAATCTAGACTCACAGGAGAAGGATCATATTGTGCCCGAGAGAGCAATATCCCATTGGAGACAAGTCGCTAGGTGGACGATGTATTGAATCTCGACGCAATTTGAGTGTTCCATCGTCATTAGAAGGCCCTGAACGTTACAATTAACTATCATTTTTGCGTCGGATTCGAAAATCTAGACTCACAGGAGAACAACCGTAAGGTGCCCGAGGCAGCAATAGACCCTTGGAGACAAGTCGGCTGGAGGCCGATGTATTGAATCTCGACGCAATTTGAGTGTTCCATCGGCATTTGGAGGCCCTGAACGTTAAAATTAACTATCATTTTTCCGTCGGATTCGATAATCTAAACTCACAGGAGAACGACCATACGGTGCCCGAGGCAGCAATAGACCCTTGGAGACAAGTCGGCTGGAGGACGATGTATTGAATCTCGACGCAATTTGAGTGTTCCAACGTCATTACAAGGCCCTGAACGTTACAATTAACTATCATTTTTGCGTCGGATTCGAAAATCTAGACTCACAGGAGAACGACCATAAGGTGCCCGAGGCAGGAATAGACCCTTGGAGACAAGTCGGCTGGAGGACGATGTATTGGATCGCGACGCAATTTGGGTCTTCTGTCGTCATTAGGAGGCGCTGAACGTTACAATTCACTATCATTTTTGCGTCGGATTCGAAAATCTAGACTCACAGGAGAAGGACCATGTGGTGCCCGAGGCAGCGATATCCCCTTGGAGACAAGTCGGCTGGAGGCCGATGTATTGAATCTCGACGCAAATTGAGTGTTCCATCGTCATTACAAAGCCCTGAACCTTACAATTAACTATCAGTTTCGCGTCGGATTCGAAAATCTACTCACAGGAGAAGTTCATACGGTGCTCGAGACAGCAATATACCCTTTGGAGACAAATCGGCTGGAGGACGATGTATTGAATCTCGACGCAATTTGAGTGTTCCATCGTCATTAGAAGGCCCTGAACGTTACAATTAACTATCATTTTTGCGTCGGATTCGAAAATCTAGACTCACAGGAGAACGACCATAAGGTGCCCGAGGCAGCAATAGGCCCTTGGTGACAAGTCGGCTGGAGGCCGATGTATTGAATCTCGACGCAATTTGAGTGTTCCATCGTCATTAGAAGGCCCTGAACGTTACAATTAACTATCATTTTGGCGTTGGATTCGTAAATCTAGACTTACAAGAGAACGACCATAAGGTGCCCGAGGCAGCAATAGACCCTTGGAGACAAGTCGGCTGGAGGCCGATGTATTGGATCTCGACGCAATTTGAGTGTTCCATCGTCATTAGGAGGCCCTGAATGTTACAATTAACTATCAGTTTTTCGTCGGATTCGAAAATCTAGACTCACAGCAGACGAATCATTTGGTACCCGAGGCAGCAATATCCCCTTGGAGACAAAATGGCTGGAGGACGATGTATTGAATGCCGACGCATTTTGAGTTTTCTATCGTCATTAGGAGGCGCTGAACGTTACAATTAACTATCATTTTGGCGTCGGATTCGTAAATCTAGACTTACAAGAGAACGACCATAAAGTGCCCGAGGCAGCATTAGACCCTTGGAGAGAAGTCGGTTGGAGGAGGATGTATTGGATCGCGACGCAAAATGAGTGTTCCATCGTCATTAGGAGGCCCTGAATGTTACAATTAACTATCATTTTTGCGTCGGTCACGAAAATCTAGACTCACAGGAGAACGACCATAAGGTGCCCGAGGCAGCAATAGACCCTTGGAGACAAGTCGGCTGGAGGACGATGTATTGAATCTCGACGCAATTTGAGAGTTCCATCGTCATTAGGCGGCCCTGAACGTTACAATTAACTATCATTTTGGCGTCGGATTCGTAAATCTAGACTTACAAGAGAACGACCATAAAGTGCCCGAGGCAGCATTAGACCCTTGGAGACAAGTCGGCTGGAGGACGATGTATTGGATCGCGAAGCAATTTGAGTGTTCCATCGTCATTAGGAGGCCCTGAATGTTACAATTAACTATCAGTTTTTCGTCGGATTCGAAAATCTAGACTCACAGCAGACGAAACATTTGGCGCCCGAGGCAGCAATATCCCCTTTGAGACAAATCGGCTGGAGGACGATGTATTGAATGCCGACGCAATTTGAGTCTTCTATCGTCATTAGGAGGCGCTGGACGTTACAACTCACTATCATTTTTGCGTCGGATTCGAAAATCTAGACTCACAGGAGAACGACCATAAGGTGCCCGAGGCAGCAATAGACCCTTGGAGACAAGTCGGCTGGAGGCCGATGTATTGAATCTTGACGCAATTTGAGTGTTCCATCGTCATTACAAGGCCCTGAACCTTACAATTAACTATCAGTTTCGCATCGGATTCGAAAATCTACTCACAGGAGAAGTTCATACGGTGCTCGAGACAGCAATATACCCCTTGGAGACAAATCGGCTGGAGGACGATGTATTGAATGTCGACGCAATTTGAGTGTTCCATCGTCATTAGAAGGCCCTGAACGTTACAATTAACTATCATTTTTGCGTCGGATTCGAAAATCTAGACTCACAGGAGAACGACCATAAGGTGCCCGAGGCAGCAATAGGCCCTTGGTGACAAGTCGGCTGGAGGCCGATGTAATGAATCTCGACGCAATTTGAGTGTTCCATCGTCATTAGAAGGCCCTGAAAGTTACAATTAACTGTGATTTAGGCGTCGGATTCGTAAATCTAGACTTACAAGAGAACGACCATAAGGTGCCCGAGGCAGCAATAGACCCTTGGAGACAAGTCGGCTGGAGGCCGATGTATTGGATCTCGACGCAATTTGAGAGTTCCATCGTCATTAGGCGGCCCTGAACGTTACAATTAACTATCATTGTTGCGTCGAATACGAAAATCTAGACTCACAGGAGATCGACCATAAGGTGCCCGAGGCAGCAGTAGACCCTTGGAGACAAGTCGGCTGGAGGACGATGTATTGAATCTCGACGCAATTTGAGAGTTCCATCGTCATTAGGCGGCCCTGAACGTTACAATTAACTATCATTTTGGCGTCGGATTCGTAAATCTACACTTACCAGAGGACGACCATAAAATGCCCGAGGCAGCATTAGACCCTTGGAGACAAGTCGGCTGGAGGACGATGTATTGGATCGCGACGCAATTTGACTGTTCCATCGTCATTAGGAGGCTCTGAATGTTACAATTAACTATCAGTTTTTCGACGGATTCGAAAATCTAGACCCACAGCAGACGAACCATTTGGTGCCCGAGGCAGCAATATCTCCTTGGAGACAAATCGGCTGGAGGACGATGTATTGAATGCCGACGCATTTTGAGTCTTCTATCGTCATTAGGAGGCGCTGAACGTTACAATTCACTATCATTTTTGCGTCGGATTCGAAAATCTAGACTCACAGGAGAAGGATCATATTGTGCCCGAGAGAGCAATATACCCCTTGGAGACAAGTCGCCTGGAGGACGATGTATTGAATCTCGACGCAATTTGAGTGTTCCATCGTCATTAGAAGGCCCTGAACGTTACAATTAACTATCATTTTTGCGTCGGATTCGAAAATCTAGACTCACAGGAGAACAACCGTAAGGTGCCCGAGGCAGCAATAGACCCTTGGAGACAAGTCGGCTGGAGGCCGATGTATTGAATCTCGACGCAATTTGAGTGTTCCATCGGCATTAGGAGGCCCTGAACGTTAAAATTAACTATCATTTTTCCGTCTGATTCGATAATCTAAACTCACAGGAGAACGACCATACGGTGCCCGAGGCAGCAACAGACCCTTGGAGGCAAGTCGGCTGGAGGACGATGTATTGAATCTCGACGCAATTTGAGTGTTCCAACGTCATTACAAGGCCCTGAACGTTACAATTAACTATCATTTTTGCGTCGGATTCGAAAATCTAGACTCACAGGAGAACGACCATAAGGTGCCCGAGGCAGCAATAGACCCTTGGAGACAAGTCGGCTGGAGGACGATGTATTGGATCGCGACGCAATTTGAGTGTTCCATCGTCAGTACAAAGCCCTGAACCTTACAATTAACTATCAGTTTCGCGTCGGATTCGAAAATCTACTCACAGGAGAAGTTCATACGGTGCTCGAGACAGCAATATACCCCTTGGAGACAAATCGGCTGGAGGACGATGTATTGAATCTCGACGCAATTTGAGTGTTCCATCGTCATTAGAAGGCCCTGAACGTTACAATTAACTATCATTTTTGCGTCGGATTCGAAAATCTACACTCACAGGAGAACGACCATAAGGTGCCCGAGGCAGCAATAGGCCCTTGGTGACAAGTCGGCTGGAGGCCGATGTATTGAATCTCGACGCAATTTGAGTGTTTCATCGTCATTAGAAGGCCCTGAAAGTTACAATTAACTATGATTTAGGCGTCGGATTCGTAAATCTAGACTTACAAGAGAACGACCATAAGGTGCCCGAGGCAGCATTAGACCCTTGGAGAGAAGTCGGTTGGAGGACGATGTATTGGATCGCGACGCAAAATGAGTGTTCCATCGTCATTAGGAGGCCCTGAATGTTACAATTAACTATCTTTTTTGCGTCGGATACGAAAATCTAGACTCACAGGAGAACGACCATAAGGTGCCCGAGGCAGCAATAGACCCTTGGAGACAAGTCGGCTGGAGGACGATGTATTGAATCTCGACGCAATTTGAGAGTTCCATCGTCATTAGGCGGCCCTGAACGTTACAATTAACTATCATTTTGGCGTCGGATTCGTAAATCTAGACTTACAAGAGAACGACCATAAAGTGCCCGAGGCAGCATTAGACCCTTGGAGACAAGTCGGCTGGAGGACGATGTATTGGATCGCGAAGCAATTTGAATGTTCCATCGTCATTAGGAGGCCCTGAATGTTACAATTAACTATCAGTTTTTCGTCGGATTCGAAAATCTAGACTCACAGCAGACGAACCATTTAGCGCCCGAGGCAGCAATATCCCCTTTGAGACAAATCGGCTGGAGGACGATGTATTGAATGCCGACGCAATTTGAGTCTTCTGTCGTCATTAGGAGGCGCTGGACGTTACAATTCACTATCATTTTTGCGTCGGATTCCAAAATCTAGACTCACAGGAGAACGACCATAAGGTGCCCGAGGCAGCAATAGACCCTTGGAGACAAGTCGGCTGGAGGCCGATGTATTGAATCTTGACGCAATTTGAGTCTTCTATTGTTATTAGGAGGCTCTGAACGTTACAATTCACTATCATTTTTGCGTCGGATTCGAAAATCTAGCCTCACAGGAGAAAGATCATATTGTGCCCGAGACAGCAATATCCCTTTGGAGACAAGTCAGGTGGAGGACGATGTATTGAATCTCGACGCAATTTGAGTGTTACATCGTCATTAGAAGGCCCTGAACGTTACAATTAACTATCATTTTTGAGTCGGATACGAAAATCTAGACTCACAGGAGACCGACCATAAGGTGCCCGAGGCAGCAATAGACCCTTGGAGACAAGTCGGCTGGAGGCCGATGTATTGGATCTCGACGCAATTTGAGTGTTCCATCGTCATTAGAAGGCCCTGAACGTTACAATTAACTATCATTTTTGCGTCGGATACGAAAATCTAGACTCACAGGAGAACGACCATAAGGTGCCCGAGGCAGCAATAGACCCTTGGAGACAAGTCGGCTGGAGGACGATGTATTGAATCTCGACGCAATTTGAGAGTTCCATCGTCATTAGGCGGCCCTGAACGTTACAATTAACTATCATTTTTGCGTCGGATACGAAAATCTAGACTCACAGGAGAACGACCATAAGGTGCCCGAGAAAGCAATAGACCCTTGGAGACAAGTCGGCTGGAGGCCGATGTATTGGATCTCGACGCAATTTGAGTGTTCCATCGTCATTAGAAGGCCCTGAACGTTACAATTAACTATCATTTTTGCGTCGGATTCGAAAATCTAGACTCACAGGAGAACGACCATAAGGTGCCCGAGGCAGCAATAGACCCTTGGTGACAAGTCGGCTGGAGGCCGATGTATTGAATCTCGACGCAATTTGAGTGTTCCATCGTCATTAGAAGGCCCTGAACGTTACAATTAACTATCATTTTTGCGTCGGATACGAAAATCTAGACTCACAGGAGAACGACCATAAGGTGCCCGAGGCAGCAATAGACCCTTGGAGACAAGTCGGCTGGAGGACGATGTATTGAATCTCGACGCAATTTGAGAGTTCCATCGTCATTAGGCGGCCCTGAACGTTACAATTAACTATCATTTTTGCGTCGGATACGAAAATCTGGACTCACAGGAGAACGACCATAAGGTGCCCGAGGCAGCAATAGACCCTTGGAGACAAGTCGGCTGGAGGCCGATGTATTGGATCTCGACGCAATTTGAGTGTTCCATCGTCATTAGAAGGCCCTGAACGTTAAAATTAACTATCATTTTTGCGTCGGATACGAAAATCTAGACTCACAGGAGAACGACCATAAGGTGCCCGAGGCAGCAATAGACCCTTGGAGACAAGTCGGCTGGAGGACGATGTATTGAATCTCGACGCAATTTGAGAGTTCCATCGTCATTAGGCGGCCCTGAACGTTACAATTAACTATCATTTTTGCGTCGGATACGAAAATCTAGACTCACAGGAGAACGACCATAAGGTGCCCGAGGCAGCAATAGACCCTTGGAGACAAGTCGGCTGGAGGACGATGTATTGAATCTCGACGCAATTTGAGAGTTCCATCGTCATTTATCGGCCCTGAACGTTACAATTAACTATCATTTTGGCGTCGGATTCGTAAATCTAGACTTACAAGAGAACGACCATATAGTACCCGAGGCAGCATTAGACCCTTGGAGACAAGTCGGCTGGAGGACGATGTATTGGATCGCGACGCAATTTGAGTGTTCCATCGTCATTAGGAGGCCCTGAATGTTACAATTAACTATCAGTATTTCGTCGGATTCGAAAATCTAGACTCACAGCAGACGAACCATTTGGTGCCCGAGGCAGCCTTATCCCCTTGGAGACAAATCGGCTGGAGGACGATGTATTGAATCCCGACGCAATTTGAGTCTTCTATCGTCATTAGGAGGCGCTGAACGTGACAATTCACTATCATTTTTGCGTCGGATTCGAAAATCTAGACTCACAGGAGAACGACCATAAGGTGCCCGAGGCAGCAATAGACCCTTGGAGACAAGTCGGCTGGAGGCCGATGTATTGGATCTCGACGCAATTTGAGTGTTCCATCGTCATTAGAAGGCCCTGAACGTTACAATTAACTATCATTTTTGCGTCGGATTCGAAAATCTAGACTCACAGGAGAACGACCATAAGGTGCCCGAGGCAGCAATAGACCCTTGGTGACAAGTCGGCTGGAGGCCGATGTATTGAATCTCGACGCAATTTGAGTGTTCCATCGTCATTAGAAGGCCCTGAACGTTACAATTAACTATCATTTTTGCGTCGGATACGAAAATCTAGACTCACAGGAGAACGACCATAAGGTGCCCGAGGCAGCAATAGACCCTTGGAGACAAGTCGGCTGGAGGACGATGTATTGAATCTCGACGCAATTTGAGAGTTCCATCGTCATTAGGCGGCTCTGAACGTTACAATTAACTATCATTTTTGCGTCGGATACGAAAATCTAGACTCACAGGAGAACGACCATAAGGTGCCCGAGGCAGCAATAGACCCTTGGAGACAAGTCGGCTGGAGGACGATGTATTGAATCTCGACGCAATTTGAGAGTTCCATCGTCATTTATCGGCCCTGAACGTTACAATTAACTATCATTTTGGCGTCGGATTCGTAAATCTAGACTTACAAGAGAACGACCATATAGTGCCCGAGGCAGCATTAGACCCTTGGAGACAAGTCGGCTGGAGCACGATGTATTGGATCGCGACGCAATTTGAGTGTTCCATTGTCATTAGGAAGCCCTGAATGTTACAATTAACTATCAGTTTTTCGTCGGATTCGAAAATCTAGACTCACAGCAGACGAACCATTTGGTGCCCGAGGCAGCCTTATCCCCTTGGAGACAAATCGGCTGGAGGACGATGTATTGAATCCCGACGCAATTTGAGTCTTCTATCGTCATTAGGAGGCGCTGAACGTGACAATTCACTATCATTTTTGCGTCGGATTCGAAAATCTAGACTCACAGGAGAACGACCATAAGGTGCCCGAGGTAGCAATAGACCCTTGGAGACAAGTCGGCTGGAGGCCGATGTATTGAATCTCGACGCAATTTGAGTGTTCCATCGGCATTAGGAGGCCCTGAACGTTAAAATTAACTATCATTCTAGCGTCGGATTCGATAATCTAAACTCACAGGAGAACGACCATAAGGTGCCCGAGGCAGCAACAGACCCTTGGAGACAAGTCGGCTGGAGGCCGATGTATTGAATCTCGACGCAATTTGAGTGTTCCATCGGCATTAGGAGGCCCTGAACGTTACAATTAACTATCATTTTTGCGTCAGATTCGAAAATCTAGACTCACAGGAGAACGACCATAAGGTGGCCGAGGCAGCAATAGACCCTTGGAGACAAGTCGGCTGGAGGACGATGTATTGGATCGCGACGCAATTTGAGTCTTCTATCGTCATTAGGAGGCGCTGAACGTTACAATTCACTATCATTTTTGCGTCTGATTCGAAAATCTAGACTCACAGGAGAAGGACCATGTGGTGCCCGAGGCAGCGATATCCCCTTGGAGACAAGTCGGCTGGTTGCCGATGTATTGAATCTCGACGCAATTTGAGTGTTCCATCGTCATTAGAAGGCCCTGTACGTTACAATTAACTATCATTTTTGCGTCGGATACGAAAATCTAGACACACAGGAGAACGACCATAAGGTGCCCGAGGCAGTAGACCCTTGGAGACAAGTAGGCTGGAGGCCGATGTATTGAATCTCGACGCAATTCACTATCGTCATTACAAGGCCCTGAACATTACAATTAACTATCAGTTTCGCGTCGGATTCGAAAATCTACTCACAGGAGAAGTTCATACGGTGCTCGAGACAGCAATATACCCCTTGGAGACAAATCGGCTGGAGGACGATGTATTGAATCTCGACGCAATTTGAGTCTTCTATCGTCATTAGGAGGCGCTGAACGTTACAATTCACTATCATTTTTGCGTAGGATTCGAAAATCTAGGCTCACAGGAGAAAGATCACATTGTGCCCGAGACAGCAAATCCCCTTGGAGACAAGTTGGCTGGAGGACGATGTATTGAATCTCGACGCAATTTGAGTGTTCCATCGTTATTAGAAGGCCCTGAACGTTACAATTAACTTTGATTTTTGCCTCGGATTCGAAAATCTAGACTCACAGGAGAACGACCATAAGGTGCCCGAAGCACCAATAGACCCTTGGATACAAGTCGGCTGGAGGCCGATGTATTGAATCTCGACGCAATTTGAGTGTTCCATCGGCATTAGGAGGCTCTGAACTTTAAAATTAACTATGATTTTTGCGTCGGATACGATAATCTAAACTCACAGGAGAACGACCATACGGTGCCCGAGGCAGCAACAGACCCTTGGAGACAAGTCGGATGGAGGACGATGTATTTAATCTCGACGCAATTTGAGTGTTCCATCGTCATTACAAGGCCCTGAACGTTACAATTCACTATCATTTTTCCGTCGGATTCGAAAATCTAGACTCACAGGAGAAGGATCATATTGTGCCCGAGACAGCAATATCCAATTGGAGACAAGTCGGCTGGACGACGATGTATTGAATCTCGACGCAATTTGAGTGTTCCATCGTCATTAGAAGGCCCTGAACGTTACAATTAACTATGATTTTTGCGTCGGATTCGAAAATCTAGACTTACAGGAGAACGACCATAAGCTGCCCGAGGCAGCAATAGACCCTTGGAGACAAGTCGGCTGGAGGCCGATGTATTGAATCTCGACGCAATTTGAGTGTTCCATCGGCATTAGGAGGCCCTGAACGTTAAAATTAACTATCATTTTTCCGTCGGATTCGATAATCTAAACTCACAGGAGAACGACCATACGGTGCCCGAGGCAGCAACAGACCCTTGGAGATGAGTCGGCTGGAGGACGATGTATTGAATCTCGACGCAATTTGAGTGTTCCATCGTCATTACAAGGCCCTGAACGTTACAATTAACTATGATTTTTGCGTCGGATTCGAAAATCTAGACTCACAGGGGAACGACCATACGGTGCCCGAGGCAGCTATTGACCCTCGGAGACAAGTCGGTTGGAGGACGATGTATTGGATCGCGACGCAAAATGAGTGTTCCATCGTCATTAGGAGGCCCTGAATGTTACAAATAACTATCAGTTTTTCGTCGCATTCGAAAATCTAAACTCACAGGAAAACGACCATAAGGTGCCCGAGGCAGCAATAGACCGTTGGAGACAAGTCGGCTGGAGGCCGATGTATTGAATCTCGACGCAATTTGAGTGTTCCATCGTCATTACAAGGCCCTGAACCTTACAATTCACTATCATTTTTGCGTCGGATTCGAAAATCTAGGCTCACAGGAGAAAGATCATATTGTGCCCAAGACAGCAATATCCCCTTGGAGACAAGTCGGCTGGAGGACGATGTATTGAATCTCGACGCAATTTGAGTCTTCTATCGTCATTAGGAGGCGCTGAACGTTACAATTCACTATCATTTTTGCGTCGGATTCGAAAATCTAGACTCACAGGAGAAAGATCATATTGTACCCGAGACAGCAATATCCCCTTGGAGGCAAGTCGGCTGGAAGCCGATGTATTGAATCTCGACGCAATTTGGGTGTTCCATCGTCATTAGAAGGCCCTGAACGTTACAATTAACTATCATTTTTGCGTCGGATTCGAAAATCTAGACTCACAGGAGAACGACCATAAGGTGCCCGAGGCAGCAATGGACCCTTCGAGACAAGTCGGCTGGAGGCCGATGTATTGGATCTCGACGCAATTTGAGTGTTCCATCGTCATTAGAAGGCCCTGAACGTTACAATTAACTATCATTTTTGCGTCGGATTCGAAAATCTAGACTCACAGGAGAACGACCATAAGGTGCCTGAGGCAGCAATAGACCCTTGGTGACAAGTCGGCTGGAGGCCGATGTATTGAATCTCGACGCAATTTGAGTGTTCCATCGTCATTAGAAGGCCCTGAACGTTACAATTAACTATCATTTTTGCGTCGGATACGAAAATCTAGACTCACAGGAGAACGACCATAAGGTGCCCGAGGCAGCAATAGACCCTTGGAGACAAGTCGGCTGGAGGACGATGTATCGAATCTCGACGAAATTTGAGAGTTCCATCGTCATTAGGCGGCCCTGAACGTCACAATTAACTATCATTTTTGCGTTGGATACGAAAATCTAGACTCACAGGAGAACGACCATAAGGTGCCCGAGACAGCAATAGACCCTTGCAGACAAGTCGGCTGGAGGACGATGTATTGAATCTCGACGCAATTTGAGAGTTCCATCGTCATTAGGCGGCACTGAACGTTACAATTAACTTTCATTTTGGCGTCGGATTCGTAAATCTAGACTTACAAGAGAACGACCATAAAGTGCCCGAGGCAGCATTAGACCCTTGGAGACAAGTCGGCTGGAGGACGATGTATTGGATCGTGACGCAATTTGAGTGTTCCATCGTCATTAGGAGGCCCTGAATGTTACAATTAACTATCAGTTTTTCGTCGGATTCGAAAATCTAGACTCCCAACAGACGAACCATTTGGTGCCCGAGGCAGCAATATCCCCTTGGAGACAAATCGGCTGGAGGACGATGTATTGAATCCCGACGCAATTTGAGTCTCCTATTGTCATTAGGAGGCGCTGAACGTTACAATTCACTATCATTTTTGCGTCGGATTCGAAAATCTAGACTCACAGGAGAAGGATCATATTGTACCCGAGACAGCAATATCCCCTTGGAGACAAGTCGGCTGGAGGACGATTTATTGAATCTCGACGCAATTTGAGTGTTCCATCGTCATTAGAAGGCCCTGAACGTTACAATTAACTATCATTTTTGGGTCGGATTCGAAAATCTAGACTCACAGGAGAACGACCATAAGGTGCCCGAAGCAGCAATAGACCCTTGGATACAAGTCGGCTGGAGGCTGATGTATTGAATCTCGACGCAATATGAGTGTTCCATCGGCATTAGGAGGCCCTGAACGTTAAAATTAACTATCATTTTTGCGTCGGATTCGATAATCTAAACTCACAGGAGAAGGACCATGTGGTGCCCGAGGCAGCGGTATCCCCTAGGAGACAAGTCGGCTGGAGGCCGATGTATTGAATCTCGACGCAATTTGAGGGTTCCATCGTCATTAGAAGGCCCTGAACGTTACAATTAACTATCATTTTTGCGTCGGATACGAAAATCTAGACACACAGGAGAACGACCATAAGGTGCCCGAGGCAGCAATAGACCCTTGGAGACAAGTCGGCTGGAGGACGATGTATTGAATCTCGACGCAATTTGAGAGTTCCAACGTCATTAGGCGGCCCTGAACGTTACAATTAACTATCATTTTGGCGTCGGATTCGTAAATCTAGACTTACAAGAGAACGACCATATAGTGCCCGAGGCAGCATTAGACCCTTGGAGACAAGTCGGCTGGAGGACGATGTATTGGATCGCGACGCAATTTGAGTGTTCCATCGTCATTAGGAGGCCCTTAATGTTACAATTAACTATCAGTTTTTCGTCGGATTCGAAAATCTAGACTCACAGCGGACGAACCATTTGGTGCCTGAGGCAGCAATATCCCCTTGGAGACAAATCGGCTGGAGGACGATGTATTGAATCCCGACGCAATTTGAGTCTTCTATTGTCATTAGGAGGCGCTGAACATGACAATTCACTATCATTTTTGTGTCGGATTCGAAAATCTAGACTCACAGGAGAACGACCATAAGGTGCCCGAGGCAGCAATAGACCCTTGGAGACAAGTCGGCTGGAGGCCGATGTATTGAATCTCGACGCAATTTGAGTGTTCCATCGGCATTAGGAGGCCCTGAACGTTAAAATTAACTATCATTCTTGCGTCGGATTCGATAATCTAAACTCACAGGAGAACGACCATAAGGTGCCCGAGGCATCAACAGACCCTTGTAGACAAGTCGGCTGGAGGCCGATGTATTGAATCTCGACGCAATTTGAGTGTTCCATCGGCTTTAGGAGGCCCTGAACGTTACAATTAACTATCATTTTTGCGTCGGATTCGAAAATCTAGACTCACAGGAGAACGACCATAAGGTGGCCGAGGCAGCAATAGACCCTTGGAGACAAGTCGGCTGGAGGCCGATGTATTGAATCTCGACGCAATTTAAGTGTTCCATCGTCATTACAAGGCCCTGAACCTTACAATTAACTATCAGTTTCGCGTCGGATTCGAAAATCTACTCACAGGATAAGTTCATACGGTGCTCGAGACAGCAATATACCCCTTGGAGACAAATCGGCTGGAGGACGATGTATTGAATCTCGACGCAATTTGAGTCTTCTATCGTCATTAGGAGGCGCTGAACGTTACAATTCACTATCATTTTTGCGTCGGATTCGAAAATCTAGGCTCACAGGAGAAAGATCATATTGTGCCCGAGACAGCAATATCCCCTTGGAGACAAGTCGGCTGGAGGACGATGTATTGAATCTCGACGCAATTTGAGTGTTCCATCGTCATTAGAAGGCCCTGAACGTTACAATTAACTATCATTTTTGCGTCGGATACGAAAATCTACACACACAGGAGAACGACCATAAGGTGCCCGAGGCAGCAATAGACCCTTGGAGACAAGTCGGCTGGAGGACGATGTATTGAATCTCGACGCAATTTGAGAGTTCCATCGTCATTAGGCGGCCCTGAACGTTACAATTAACTATCATTTTTTCGTCGGATTCGAAAATCTAGACTCACAGCGGACGAACCATTTGGTGCCTGAGGCAGCAATATCCCCTTGGAGACAAATCGGCTGGAGGACGATGTATTGAATCCCGACGCAATTTGAGTCTTCTATCGTCATTAGGAGGCGCTGAACATGACAATTCACTATCATTTATGTGTCGGATTCGAAAATCTAGACTCACAGGAGAACGACCATAAGGTGCCCGAATCACCAATAGACCCTTGGAAACAAGTCGGCTGGAGGCAGATGTATTGAATCTCGACGCAATTTGAGTGTTCCATCGGCATTAGGAGGCCCTGAACGTTAAAATTAACTATGATTTTTGCGTCGGATTCGATAATCTAAACTCACAGGAGAACAACCATACGGTGCCCGAGGCAGCAACAGACCCTTGGAGACAAGTCGGCTGGAGGATGATGTATTTAATCTCGACGCAATTTGAGTGTTCCATCGTCATTAGAAGGCCCTGAACGTTACAATTAACTATCATTTTTGCGTCGGATTCGAAAATCTAGACTCACAGGAGAACGACCATAAGGTGGCCGAGGCAGCAATAGACCCTTGGAGACAAGTCGGCTGGAGGACGCTGGATCGCGACGCAATTTGAGTCTTTTATCGTCATTAGGAGGCGCTGAACGTTACAATTCACTATCATTTTTGCGTCGGATTCGAAAATCTAGACTCACAGGAGAAGGACCATGTGGTGCCCGAGGCAGCGATATCCCCTTGGAGACAAGTCGGCTGGAGGCCGATGTATTGAATCTCGACGCAATTTGAGTGTTCCATCGTCATTAGAAGGCCCTGAACGTTACAATTAACTATCATTTTTGCGTCGGATACGAAAATCTAGACACACAGGAGAACGACCATAAGGTGCCCGAGGCAGCAATAGACCCTTGGAGACAAGTCGGCTGGAGGACGATGTATTGTATCTCGACGCAATTTGAGAGATCCATCGTCATTAGGCGGCCCTGAACGTTACAATTAACTATCATTTTGGCGTCGGATTCGTAAATCTAGACTTACAAGAGAACGAACATATAGTGCCCGAGGCAGCATTAGACCCTTGGAGACAAGTCGGCTGGAGGACGATGTATTGGATCGCGACGCAATTTGAGTGTTCCATCGTCATTAGGAGGCCCTGAATGTTACAATTAACTATCAGTTTTTCGTCGGATTCGAAAATCTAGACTCACAGCGGACGAACCATTTGGTGCCTGAGGCAGCAATATCCCCCTGGAGACAAATCGGCTGGAGGACGATGTATTGAATCCCGACGCAATTTGAGTCTTCTATCGTCATTAGGAGGCGCTGAACATGACAATTCACTATCATTTTTGTGTCGGATTCGAAAATCTAGACTCACAGGAGAACGATCATAAGGTGCCCGAGGCAGCAATAGACCCTTGGAGACAAGTCGGCTGGAGGCCGATGTATTGAATCTCGACGCAATTTGAGTGTTCCATCGGCATTAGGAGGCCCTGAACGTTAAAATTAACTATCATTCTTGCGTCGGATTCGATAATCTAAACTCACAGGAGAACGACCATAAGGTGCCCGAGGCAGCAACAGACCCTTGGAGACAAGTCGGCTGGAGGCCGATGTATTGAATCTCGACGCAATTTGAGTGTTCCATCGGCATTAGGAGGCCCTGAACGTTACAATTAACTATCATTTTTGCGTCGGATTCGAAAATCTAGACTCACAGGAGAACGACCATAAGGTGGCCGAGGCAGCAATAGACCCTTGGAGACAAGTCGGCTGGAGGACGATGTATTGGATCGCGACGCAATTTGAGTCGCCTATCGTCATTAGGAGGCGCTGAACGTTACAATTCACTATTATTTTTGCGTCGGATTCGAAAATCTAGACTCACAGGAGAAGGACCATGTGGTGCCCGAGCAGCGATAACCCCTTGGAGACAAGTCGGCTGGAGGCCGATGTATTGAATCTCGACGCAATTTGAGTGTTCCATCGTCATTAGAAGGCCCTGAACGTTACAATTAACTATCATTTTTGCGTCGGATACGAAAATCTAGACACACAGGAGAACGACCATAAGGTGCCCGAGGCAGCAATAGACCCTTGGAGACAAGTCGGCTGGAAGCCGATGTATTGAATCTCGACGCAATTTAAGTGTTCCATCGTCATTACAAGGCCCTGAACCTTACAATTAACTATCAGTTTCGCGTCGGATTCGAAAATCTACTCACAGGAGAAGTTCATACGGTAGTCGAGACAGCAATATACCCCTTGGAGACAAATCGGCTGGAGGACGATGTATTGAATCTCGACGCAATTTGAGTCTTCTATCGTCATTAGGAGGCGCTGAACGTTACAATTCACTATCATTTTTGCGTCGGATTCGAAAATCTAGACTCACAGGAGAACGACCATAAGGTGCCCGAAGCACCAATAGACCCTTGGATACAAGTCGGCTGGAGGCTGATGTATTGAATCTCGACGCAATTTGAGTGTTCCATCGGCATTAGGAGGCCCTGAAGGTTAAAATTAACTATGATTTTTGCGTCGGATTCGATAATCTAAACTCACAGGAGAACGACCATACGGTGCCCGAGGCAGCAACAGACCCTTGGAGACAAGTCGGCTGGAGGATGATGTATTTAATCTCGACGCAATTTGAGTGTTCCATCGTCATTACAAGGCCCTGAACGTTACAATTAACTATCATTTCTGCGTCGGATTCGAAAATCTAGCCTCACAGCAGACGAACCATTTGGTGCCCGAGGCAGCAATATCCCCTTGGAGACAAATCGGCTGGAGGCCGATGTATTGAATCCCGACTTAATTTGAGTCTTCTATTGTCATTAGGAGGCGCTGAACGTTACAATTCACTATCATTTTTGCGTCGGATTCGAAAATCTAGAATCACAGGAGAAGGATCATATTGTACCCGAGACAGCAATATCCCCTTGGAGACAAGTCGGCTGGAGGACGACGTATTGAATCTCGTTGCAGTTTGAGTGTTCCATCGTCATTAGAAGGCCTTGAACGTTACAATTAACTATCATTTTTGCGTCGGATTCGAAAATCTAGACTCACAGGAGAACGACCATAAGGTGGCCGAGGCGGCAATAGACCCTTGGAGACAAGTCGGCTGGAGGACGATGTATTGGATCTCGACGCAATTTGAGTGTTCCATCGTAATTAGGCGGCCCTGAACGTTACAATTAACTATCATTTTGGCGTCGGATTCGTAAATCTAGACTTACAAGAGAACGACCATATAGTGCCCGAGGCAACATTAGACCCTTGGAGACAAGTCGGCTGGAGGACGACGTATTGAATCTCGACGCAATTTGAGTGTTCCATCGTCATTAGAAGGCCCTGAACGTTACAATTAACTATCATTTTTGCGTCGGATTCGAAAATCTAGACTCACAGGAGAACGACCATAAGGTGGCCGAGGCAGCAATAGACCCTTGGAGACAAGTCGGCTGGAGGACGATGTATTGGATCGCGACGCAATTTGAGTCTTCTATCGTCATTAGGAGGCGCTGAACGTTACAATTCACTATCATTTTTGCGTCGGATTCGAAAATCTAGACTCACAGGAGAAGGACCATGTGGTGCCCGAGGCAGCGATATCCCCTTGGAGACAAGTCGGCTGGAGGCCGATGTATTGAATCTCGACGCAATTTGAGTGTTCCATCGTCATTAGGCGGTCCTGAACGTTACAATAAACTATCATTTTGGCGTCGGATTCGTAAATCTAGACTTACAAGAGAACGACCATATAGTGCCCGAGGCAACATTAGACCCTTGGAGACAAGTCGGCTGGAGGACGATGTATTGGATCGCGACGCAATTTGAGTGTTCCATCGTCATTAGGAGGCCCTGAATGTTACAATTAACTATCAGTTTTTCGTCGGATTCGAAATTCTAGACTCACAGCAGACGAACCCTTTGGTGCCCGAGGCAGCAATATCCCCTTGGAGACAAATCGGCTGGAGGACGATGTATTGAATCCCGACGCAATTTGAGTCTTCTATCGTCATTAGGAGGCGCTGAACGTGACAATGCACTATCATTTTTGCGTCGGATTCGAAAATCTAGACTCACAGGAGAACGACCATAAGGTGCCCGAGGCAGCAATAGACCCTTGGAGACAAGTCGGCTGGAGGCCGATGTATTGAATCTCGACGCAATTTGAGTGTTCCATCGGCATTAGGAGGCCCTGAACGTTAAAATTAACTATCATTCTTGCGTCGGATTCGATAATCTAAACTCACAGGAGAACGTACATAAGGTGCCCGAGGCAGCAACAGACCCTTGGGGACAAGTCGGCTGGAGGCCGATGTATTGAATCTCGACGCAATTAGAGTGTTCCATCGGCATTAGGAGGCCCTGAACGTTACAATTAACTATCATTTTTGCGTCGGATTCGAAAATCTAGACTCACAGGAGAACGACCATAAGGTGGCCGAGGCAGCAATAGACCCTTGGAGACAAGTCGGCTGGAGGACGATGTATTGGATCGCGACGCAATTTGAGTCTTTTATCGTCATTAGGAGGCGCTGAACGTTACAGTTCACAAGCATTTTTGCGTCGGATTCGAAAATCTAGACTCACAGGAGAAGGACCATGTGGTGCCCGAGGCAGCGATATCCCCTTGGAGACAAGTCGGCTGGAGGCCGATGTATTGAATCTCGACGCAATTTGAGTGTTCCATCGTCATTAGAAGGCCCTGAATGTTACAATTAACTATCATTTTTGCGTCGGATACGAAAATCTAGGCACACAGGAGAACGACCATAAGGTGCCCGAGGCAGCAATAGACCCTTGGAGACAAGTCGGCTGGAGGCCGATGTATTGAATCTCGACGCAATTTAAGTGTTCCATCGTCATTACAAGGCCCTGAACCATACAATTAACTATCAGTTTCGCGTCGGATTCGAAAATCTACTCACAGGGGAAGTTCATACGGTGCTCGAGACAGCAATATACCCCTTGGAGACAAATCGGCTGGAGGACGATGTATTGAATCTCGACGCAATTTGAGTCTTCTATCGTCATTAGGAGGCGCTGAACGTTACAATTCACTATCATTTTTGCGTCGGATTCGAAAATCTAGGCTCACAGGAGAAAGATCATATTGTGCCCGAGACAGCAATATCCCCTTGGAAACAAGTCGGCTAGAGGACAATGTATTGAATCTCGACGCAATTTGAGTGTTCCATCGTCATTAGAAGGCCCTGAACGTTACAATTAACTATGATTTTTGCGTCGGATTCGAAAATCTAGACTCACAGGAGAACGACCATAAGGTGCCCGAAGTACCAATTGACCCTTGGATACAAGTCGGCTGGAGGCTGATGTATTGAATCTCGATGCAATTTGAGTGTTCCATCGGCATTAGGAGGCCTTGAACGTTAAAATTAACTATGATTTTTGCGTCGGATTCGATAATCTAAACTCAGAGGAGAACGACCATACGGTGCCCGAGGCAGCAACAGACCCTTGGAGACAAGTCGGCTGGAGGACGATGTATTTAATCTCGACGCAATTTGAGTGTTCCATCGTCATTACAAGGCCCTGAACGTTACAATTAACTATCATTTTTGCGTCGGATTCGAAAATCTAGACTCACAGGAGAACGACCATAAGGTGGCCGAGGCAGCAATAGACCCTTGGAGACAAGTCGGCTGGAGGACGATGTATTGGATCGCGACGCAATTTGAGTCTTCTATCGTCATTAGGAGGCGCTGAACGTTACAATTCACTATCATTTTTGCGTCGGATTCGAAAATCTAGACTCACAGGAGAAGGACCATGTGGTGCCCGAGGCAGCGATATCCCCTTGGAGACAAGTCGGCTGGAGGCCGATGTATTGAATCTCGACGCAATTTGAGTGTTCCATCGTCATTAGAAGGCCCTGAACGTTACAATTGACCATCATTTTTGCGTCGGATACGAAAATCTAGACTTACAAGAGAACGACCATATAGTGCCCGAGGCAGCATTAGACCCTTGGAGACAAGTCGGCTGGAGGACGATGTATTGGATCGCGACGCAATTTGAGTGTTCCATCGTCATTAGGAGGCCCTGAATGTTACAATTAACTATCAGTTTTTCGTCGGATTCGAAAATCTAGACTCACAGCAGACGAACCATTTGGTGCCCGAGGCAGCAATATCCCCTTGGAGACAAATCGGCTGGAGGACGATGTGTTGAATCCCGACGCAAGTTGAGTCTTCTATCGTCATTAGGAGGCGCTGAACGTTACAATTCACTATCATTTTTGCGTCGGATTCGAAAATCTAGACTCACAGGAGAACGACCATAAGGTGCCCGAGGCAGCAATAGACCCTTGGAGACAAGTCGGCTGGAGGCCGATGTATTGAATCTCGACGCAATTTGAGTGTTCCATCGGCATTAGGAGGCCCTGAACGTTAAAATTAACTATCATTCTTGCGTCGGATTCGATAATCTAAACTCACAGGAGAACGACCATAAGGTGCCCGAGGCAGCAACAGACCCTTGGAGACAAGTCGGCTGGAGGGCGATGTATTGAATCTCGACGCAATTTGAGTGTTCCATCGGCATTAGGAGGCCCTGAACGTTACAATTAACTATCATTTTTGCGTCGGATTCGATAATCTAATCTCACAGGAGAACGAACATAAGGTGCCCGAGGCAGCAATAGACCCTTGCAGACAAATCGGCTGGAGGCCGATGTATTGAATCTCGACGCGATTTGAGAGTTCCATCATCATTAAGCGGTCCTGAACATTACAATTAACTATCATTTTGGCGTCGGATTCGATAATCTAAACTCACAGGGGAACGACCATAAAGTGCCCGCGGCAGCATTAGACCCTTGGAGACAAGTCGGCTGGAGGACGATGTATTGAATCTCGACGCAATTTGAGTCTTCTATCGTCATTAGGAGGCGCTGAACGTTACAATTCACTATCATTTTTGCGTCGGATTCTAAAATCTAGACTCACAGGAGAAAGATCATATTGTCCCCGAGACAGCAATATACCCTTGGAGACAAGTCGGCTGGAGGACGATGTATTGAATCTCGACGCAATTTGAGTGTTCCATCGTCATTACAAGGCCCTGAACGTTACAATTAACTATCATTTTTGCGTCCCATTCGAAAATCTAGACTCACAGGAGAACGACCATAAGGTGCCCGAGGCAGCAATAGACCCTTGGAGACAAGTCGGCTGGAGGACGATGTATTGGATCGCGAAGCAATTTGAGTCTTCTATTGTCATTAGGAGGCGCTGAACGTTACAATTCACTATCATTTTTGCGTCGGATTCGAAAATCTAGACTCACAGGAGAAGGACCATGTGGTGCCCGAGGCAGCGATATCCCCTTGGAGACAAGTCGGCTGGAGGCCGATGTATTGAATCTCGACGCAATTTGAGTGTTCCATTGTCATTACAAAGCCCTGAACCTTACAATTAACTATCAGTTTCGCGTCGGATTCGAAAATCTACTCACAGGAGAAGTTCATACGGTGCTCGAGACAGCAATATACCCCTTGGATCAAATCGGCTGGAGGACGATGTATTGAATCTCGACGCAATTTGAGTCTTCTATCGTCATTAGGAGGCGCTGAACGTTACAATTCGCTATCATTTTTGCGTCGGATTCCAAAATCTAGGCTCACAGGAGAAAGATCATATTGTGCCCGAGACGAGTCGGCTGGAGGACGATGTATTGAATCTCGACGCAATTTGAGTGTTCCATCGTCATTAGAAGGCCCTGAACGTTACAATTAACTATGATTTTTGCGTCGGATTCGAAAATCTAGAGTCACAGGAGAAAGATCATATTGTGCCCGAGACAGCAATATCCCCTTGGAGGCAAGTCGGCTGGAAGCCGATGTATTGAATCTCGACTCAATTTGAGTGTTCCATCGTCATTAGAAGGTCCTGATCGTTACAATTAACTATCATTTTTGCGTCGGATTCGAAAATCTAGACTCACAGGAGAAAGACCATAAGGTGCCCGAGGCAGCAATGGACTCTTGGAGACAAGTCGGCTGGAGGCCGATGTATTGGATCTCGACGCAATTTGAGAGTTCCATCGTCATTAGGCGGCCCTGAACGTTACAATTAATTATCATTTTGGCGTCGGATTCGTCAATCTAGACTTACAAGAGAACGACCATAAAGTGCCCGAGGCAGCAATAGACCCTTGGAGACAAGTCGGCTGGAGGACGATGTATTGGATCGCGACGCAATTTGAGTGTTCCATCGTCATTAGGAGGCCCTGAATGTTACAATTAACTATCAGTTTTTCGTCGGATTCGAAAATCTTGACTCACAGCAGACGAACCATTTGGTGCCCGAGGCAGCAATATCCCCTTGGAGACAAATCGGCTGGAGGACGATGTATTGAATCCCGACGCAAGTTGAGTCCTCTATCGTCATTAGGAGGCGCTGAACGTTACTATTCACTATCATTTTTGCGTCGGATTCGAAAATCTAGACTCACAGGAGAACGACCATAAGGTGCCCGAGGCAGCAATAGACCCTTGGAGACAAGTCGGCTGGAGGCCGATGTATTGAATCTCGACGCAATTAGAGTCTTCTATCGTCATTAGGAGGCGCTGAACGTTACAATTCACTATCATTTTTGCGTCGGATTCGAAAATCTAGACTCACAGGAGAAGGATTATATTGTGCCCGAGACAGCAATATCCCCTTGGAGACAAGTCCGCTGGAGGACGATGTATTGAATCTCGACGCAATTTGAGTGTTCCATCGGCATTAGGAGGCCCTGAACGTTAAAATTAACTGTCATTTTTCCGTCGGATTCGATAATCTAATCTCACAGGAGAACGACCATACGGCGCCCGAGGCAGCAACAGACCCTTGGAGACAAGTGGGCTGGAGGACGATGTATTGAATCTCGACGCAATTTGAGTGTTCCATCGTCATTACAAGGCCCTGAACGTTACAATTAACTATCATTTTTGCGTCGGATTCGAAAATCGAGACTCACAGGAGAACGACCATAAGGTGCCCGAGGCAGCAATAGACCCTTGGAGACAAATCGGCTGGAGGACGATGTATTGGATCGCGACGCAATTTGAGTCTTCTATCGTCATTAGGAGGCGCTGAACGTTACAATTCACTATCATTTTTGCGTCGGATTCGAAAATCTAGACTCACAGGAGAAGGACCATGTGGTGCCCGAGGCAGCGATATCCCCTTGGAGACAAGTCGGCTGGAGGCCGATGTATTGAATCTCGACGCAATTTGAGTGTTCCATTGGCGTTACAAAGCCCTGAACCTTACAATTAACTATCATTTTTGCGTCGGATTCGAAAATCTAGACTCACAGGAGAAAGACCATAAGGTGCCCGAGGCAGCAATGGACCCTTGGAGACAAGTCGGCTGGAGGACGATGTATTGAATCTCGACGCAATTTGAGAGTTCCATCGTCATTAGGCGGCCCTGAACGTTACAATTAACTATCATTTTTGCCTCGGATTCGAAAATCTAGACTCACAGGAGAAGGATCATATTGTACCCGAGACAGCAATATCCCCTTGGAGACAAGTCGGCTGGAGGACGATGTATTGGATCGCGACGCAATTTGAGTGTTCCATCGTCATTAGGAGGCCCTGAATGTTACAATTAACTATCAGTTTTTCGTCGGTTTCGAAAATCTAGACTCACAGCAGACGAACCATTTAGTGCCCGAGGCAGCAATATCCCCTTGGAGACAAATCGGCTGGAGGACGATGTATTGAATCCCGACGCAAGTTGAGTCTTCTATCGTCATTAGGAGGCGCTGAACGTTACAATTCACTATCATTTTTGCGTCGGATTCGAAAATCTAGACTCACAGGAGAACGACCATAAGGTGCCCGAGGCAGCAATAGACCCTTGGAGACAAGTCGGCTGGAGGCCGATGTATTGAATCTCGACGCAATTTGAGTGTTCCATCGGCATTAGGAGGCCCTGAACGTTAAAATTAACTATCATTCTTGCGTCGGATTCGATAATGTAAACTCACAGGAGAACGACCATAAGGTGCCCGAGGCAGCAACAGACCCTTGGAGACAAGTCGGCTGGAGGCCGATGTATTGAATCTCGACGCAATTTGAGTGTTCCATCGGCATTAGGAGGCCCTGAACGTTACAATTAACTATCATTTTTGCGTCGGATTCGATAATCTAATGTCACAGGAGAACGAACATAAGGTGCCCGAGACAGCAATAGACCCTTGCAGATAAGTCGGCTGGAGGCCGATGTATTGAATCTCGACGCAATTTGAGAGTTCCATCATCATTAGGCGGTCCTGAACGTTACAATTAACTATCATATTGGCGTCGGATTCGATAATCTAAACTCACAGGGGAACGACCATAAAGTGCCCGCGGCAGCATTAGACCCTTGGAGACAAGTCGGCTGGAGGACGATGTATTGAATCTCGACGCAATTTGAGTCTTCTATCGTCATTAGGAGGCGCTGAACGTTACAATTCACTATCATTTTTGCGTCGGATTCTAAAATCTAGACTCACAGGAGAAAGATCATATTGTCCCCGAGACAGCAATATACCCTTGGAGACAAGTCGGCTGGAGGACGATGTATTGAATCTCGACGCAATTTGAGTGTTCCATCGTCATTATAAGGCCCTGAACGTTACAATTAACTATCATTTTTGCGTCCCATTCGAAAATCTAGACTCACAGGAGAACGACCATAAGGTGCCCGAGGCAGCAATAGACCATTGGAGACAAGTCGGCTGGAGGCCGATGTATTGAATCTCGACGCAATTTGAGTGTTCCATCGGCATTAGGAGGCCCTGAACGTTAAAATTAACTATCATTTTTCCGTCGGATTCGATAATCTAAACTCACAGGAGAACGACCATACGGTGCCCGAGGCAGCAACAGACCCTTGGAGACAAATCGGCTGGAGGACGATGTATTGAATCTCGACGCAATTTGAGTGTTGCATCGTCATTACAAGGCCCTAAACGTTACAATTAACTATCATTTTTGCGTCGGATTCGAAAATCTAGACTCAAAGGAGAACGACCATAAGGTGCCCGAGGCAGCAATAGACCTTGGAGGCAAGTCGGCTGGAGGACGATGTATTGGATCGCGACGCAATTTGAGTCTTCTATCGTCATTAGGAGGCGCTGAACGTTACAATTCACTATCATTTTTGCGTCGGATTCGAAAATCTAGACTCACAGGAGAAGGACCATGTGGTGCCCGAGGCAGCGATATCCCCTTGGAGACAAGTCGGCTGGAGGCCGATGTATTGAATCTCGACGCAATTTGAGTGTTCCATTGTCATTACAAAGCCCTGAACCTTACAATTAACTATCAGTTTCGCGTCGGATTCGAAAATCTAATCACAGGAGAAGTTCATACGGTGCTCGAGACAGCAATATACCCCTTGGAGACAAATCGGCTGGAGGACGATGTATTGAATCTCGACGCAATTTGAGTCTTCTATCGTCATTAGGAGGCGCTGAACGTTACAATTCACTATCATTTTTGCGTCGGATTCCAAAATCTAGGCTCACAGGAGAAAGATCATATTGTGCCCGAGACAAGTCGGCTGGAGGACGATGTATTGAATCTCGACGCAATTTGAGTGTTCCATCGTCATTACAAGGCCCTGAACTTTACAATTAACTATCAGTTTCGCGACGGATTCGAAAATCTACTCACAGGAGAAGTTCATACGGTGCTCGAGACAGCAATATACCCCTTGGAGACAAATCGGCTGGAGGACGATGTATTGAATCTCGACGCAATTTGAGTCTTCTATCGTCATTAGGAGGCGCTGAACGTCACAATTCACTATCATTTTTGCGTCGGATTCGAAAATCTAGAGTCACAGGAGAAAGATCATATTGTGCACGAGACAGCAATATCCCCTTGGAGGCAAGTCGGCTGGAAGCCGATGTATTGAATCTCGACGCAATTTGAGTGTTCCATCGTCATTAGAAGGCCCTGAACGTTACAATTAACTATCATTTTTGCGTCGGATTCGAAAATCTAGACTCACAGGAGAAAGACCATAAGGTGCCCGAGGCAGCAATGGACCCTTGGAGACAAGTCGGCAGGAGGCCGATGTATTGGATCTCGACGCAATTTGAGTGTTCCATCGTCATTAGAAGGCCCTGAACGTTACAATTAACTATGATTTTTGCGTCGGATTCGAAAATCTTGACTCACAGGAGAACGACCATAAGGTGCCCGAGGCAGCAATAGACCCTTGGTGACAAGTCGGCTGGAGGCCGATGTATTTAATCTCGACGCAATTTGAGTGTTCCATCGTCATTAGAAGGCCCTGAACGTTACAATTAACTATCATTTTTGCGTCGGATACGAAAATCTAGACTCACAGGAGAACGACCATAAGGTGCCCGAGGCAGCAATAGACCCTTGGAGACAAGTCGGCAGGAGGACGATGTATTGAATCTCGACGCAATTTGAGAGTTCCATCGTCATTAGGCGGCCCTGAACGTTACAATTAACTATCATTTTGGCGTCGGATTCGTAAATCTAGACTTACAAGAGAACGACCATAAAGAGCCCGAGGCAGCAATAGACCCTTGGAGACAAGTCGGCTGGAGGACGATGTATTGGATCGCGACGCAATTTGAGTGTTCCATCGGCATTAGGAGGCCCTGAATGTTACAATTAACTATCAGTTTTTCGTCGGATTCGAAAATCTAGACTCACAGCAGACGAACCATTTGGTGCCCGAGGCAGCAATATCCCCTTGGAGACAAATCGGCTGGAGGACGATGTATTGAATCCCGACGCAAGTTGAGTCCTCTATCGTCATTAGGAGGCGCTGAACGTTACAATTCACTATCATTTTTGCGTCGGATTCGAAAATCTAGACTCACAGGAGAACGACCATAAGGTGCCCGAGGCAGCAATAGACCCTTGGAGACAAGTCGGCTGGAGGCCGATGTATTGAATCTCGACGCAATTTGAGTGTTCCATCGGCATTAGGAGGCCCTGAACGTTAAAATTAACTATCATTCTTGCGTCGGATTCGATAATCTAAACTCACAGGAGAACGACCATAAGGTGCCCGAGGCAGCAACAGACCCTTGGAGACAAGTCGGCTGGAGGCCGATGTATTGAATCTCGACGCAATTTGAGTGTTCCATCGGCATTAGGAGGCCCTGAACGTTACAATTAACTATCATTTTTCGTCGGATTCGATAATCTAATCTCACAGGAGAACGAACATAAGGTGCCCGAGGCAGCAATAGACCCTTGGAGACAAGTCGGCTGGAGGCCGATGTATTGAATCTCGACGCAATTTGAGAGTTCCATCATCATTAGGCGGTCCTGAACGTTACAATTAACTATCATTTTGGCGTCGGATTCGATAATCTAAACTCACAGGGGAACGACCATAAAGTGCCCGCGGCAGCATTAGACCCTTGGAGACAAGTCGGCTGGAGGACGATGTATTGAATCTCGACGCAATTTGAGTCTTCTATCGTCATTAGGAGGCGCTGAACGTTACAATTCACTATCATTTTTGCGTCGGATTCGAAAATCTAGACTCACAGGAGAAGGATCATATTGTGCCCGAGACAGCAATTTCCCCTTGGAGACAAGTCGGCTGGAGGACGATGTATTGAATCTCGACGCAATTTGAGTGTTCCATCGTCATTAGAAGGCCCTGAACGTTGCAATTAACTATCATTTTTGCGTCGGATTCGAAAATCTAGACTCACAGGAGAACGACCATAAGGTGCCCGAGGCAGCAATAGACCCTTGGAGACAAGTCGGCTGGAGGCCGATGTATTGAATCTCGACGCAATTTGAGTGTTCCATCGGCATTAGGAGGCCATGAACGTTAAAATTAACTATCATTTTTCCGTCGGATTCGATAATCTAAACTCACAGGAGAACGACCATACGGCGCCCGAGGCAGCAACAGGCCCTTGGAGACAAGTCGGCTGGAGGACGATGTATTGAATCTCGACGCAATTTGAGTGTTCCATCGTCATTACAAGGCCCTGAACGTTACAATTAACTATCATTTTTGCGTCGGATTCGAAAATCTAGACTCACAGGAGAACGACCATAAGGTGCCCGAGGCAGCAATAGACCCTTGGAGACAAGTCGGCTGGAGGACGATGTATTGGATCGCGACGCAATTTGAGTCTTCTATCGTCATTATGAGGCGCTGAACGTTACAATTCACTATCATTTTTGCGTCGGATTCGAAAATCTAGACTCACAGGAGAAGGACCATGTGGTGCCCGAGGCAGCGATATCCCCTTGGAGACAAGTCGGCTGGAGGCCGATGTATTGAATCTCGACGCAATTTGAGTGTTCCATTGTCATTACAAAGCCCTGAACCTTACAATTAACTATCAGTTTCGCGTCGGATTCGAAAATCTACTCACAGGAGAAGTTCATACGGTGCTCGAGACAGCAATAGACCCTTGGAGACAAGTCGGCTGGAGGCCGATGTATTGAATCTCGACGCAATTTGAGTGTTCCATCGGCATTAGGAGGCCCTGAACGTTACTATTAACTATCATTTATGCGTCGGATTCGAAAATCTAGACTCACAGGAGAACGACCATAAGGTGGCCGAGGCAGCAATAGACCCTTGGAGACATGTCGGCTGGAGGACGATGTATTGGATCGCGAGGCAATTTGAGTGTTCCATCGTCATTAGGAGGCCCTGAATGTTACAATTAACTATCAGTTTTTCGTCGGATTCGAAAATCTAGACTCACAGCAGACGAACCATTTGGTGCCCGAGGCAGCAATATCCCCTTGGAGACAAATCGGCTGGAGGACGATGTATTGAATCTCGACGCAATTTGAGTCTTCTATCGTCATTAGGAGGCGCTGAACGTTACAATTCACTATCATTTTTGCGTCGGATTCGAAAATCTAGGCTCACAGGAGAAAGATCATATTGTGCCCGAGACAGCAATATCCCCTTGGAGACAAGTCGGGTGGAGGACGATGTATTGAATCTAGACGCAATTTGAGTGTTCCATCGTCTTTAGAAGGCCCTGAACGTTACAATTAACTATCATTTTTGCGTCGGATTCGAAAATCTAGACTCACAGGAGAACGACCATAAGGTGCCCGAGGCAGCAATGGACCCTTGGAGACAAGTCGGCTGGAGGCCGATGTATTGGATCTCGACGCAATTTGAGTGTTCCATCGTCATTAGAAGGCCCTGAACGTTACAATTAACTATGATTTTTGCGTCGGACTCGAAAATCTAGACTCACAGGAGAACGACCATAAGGTGCCCGAGGCAGCAATAGAACCTTGGTGACAAGTCGGCTGGAGGCCGATGTATTGAATCTCGACGCAATTTGAGTGTTCCATCGTCATTAGAAGGCCCTGAACGTTACAATTAACTATCATTTTTGCGTCGGATACGAAAATCTAGACTCACAGGAGAACGACCATAAGGTGCCCGAGGCAGCAATAGACCCTTGGAGACAAGTCGGCTGGAGGACGATGTATTGAATCTCGACGCAATTTGAGAGTTCCATCGTCATTAGGCGGCCCTGAACGTTACAATTAACTATCATTTTGGCGTCGGATTCGTAAATCTAGACTTACAAGAGAACGACCATAAAGTGCCCGAGGCAGCAATAGACCCTTGGAGACAAGTCGGCTGGAGGACGATGTATTGGATCGCGACGCAATTTGAGCGTTCCATCGTCATTAGGAGGCCCTGAATGTTACAATTAACTATCAGTTTTTCGTCGGATTCGAAAATCTAGACTCACAGCAGACGAACCATTTGGTGCACGAGGCAGCAATATCCCCTTGGAGACAAATCGGCTGGAGGACGATGTATTGAATGCCGACGCAATTTGAGTCTTCTATCGTCATTAGGAGGCGCTGAACGTTACAATTCACTATCATTTTTGCGTCGGATTCGAAAATCTAGACTCACAGGGGAAGGATCATATTGTGCCCGAGACAGCAATATCCCCTTGGAGACAAGTCGGCTGGAGGACGATTTATTGAATCTCGACGCAATTTGAGTGTTCCATCGTCATTAGAAGGCCCTGAACGTTACAATTAACTATCATTTTTGCGTCGGATTCGAAAATCTAGACTCACAGGAGAACGACCATAAGGTGCCCGAAGCACCAATAGACCCTTGGAGACAAGTCGGCTGGAGGCCGATGTATTGAATCTCGACGCAATTGGAGTGTTCCATCGTCATTACAAGGCCCTGAACGTTACAATTAACTATCATTTTTGCGTCGGATTCGAAAATCTAGACTCACAGCAGACGAACCATTTGGTGCCCGAGGCAGCAATATCCCCTTGGAGACAAATCGGCTGGAGGACGATGTATTGAATCCCGACGCAATTTGAGTCTTCTATTGTCATTAGGAGGCGCTGAACGTTAAAATTCACTATCATTTTTGCGTCGGATTCGAAAATCTAGACTCACAGGAGAACGACCATAAGGTGCCCGAGGCAGCAACTGACCCTTGGAGACAAGTCGGCTGGAGGCCGATGTATTGAATCTCGACGCAATTTGAGTGTTCCATCGGCATTAGGAGGCCCTGAACGTTACAATTAACTATCATTCTTGCGTCGGATTCGTTAATCTAAACTCACAGGAGAACGACCATAAGGTGCCCGAGGCAGCAATAGACCCTTGGAGACAAGTCGGCTGGAGGCCGATGTATTGAATCTCGACGCAATTTGAGTGTTCCATCGTCATTAGGAGGCCCTGAATGTTACAATTAACTATCAGTTTTTCGTCGGATTCGAAAATCTGGACTCACAGCAGACGAACCATTTGGTGCCCGAGGCAGCAATATCCCCTTGGAGACAAGTCGGCTGGAGGACGATGTATTGAATCTCGACGCAATTTGAGTGTTCCATCGTCATTAGAAGGCCCTGAACGTTACAATTAACTATGATTTTTGCGTCGGATTCGAAAATCTAGACCCACAGGGGAACGACCATAAGGTGCCCGAAGCACCAATAGACCTTTGGATACAAGTCGGCTGGAGGCTGATGTATTGAATCTCGACGCAATTTGAGTGTTCCATCGGCATTAGGAGGCCCTGAACGTTAAAATTAACTATCATTTTTGCGTCGGATTTGATGATCTAAACTCACAGGAGAACGACCATACGGTGCCCGAGGCAGCAACAGACCCTTGGAGACAAGTCGGCTGGAGGACGATGTATTGAATCTCGACGCAATATGAGTGTTCCATCGTCATTACAAGGCCCTGAACGTTACAATTAACTATCATATTTGCGTCGCATTCGAAAATCTAGACTCACAGCAGACGAACCGTTTGGTGCCCGAGGCAGCAATATCCCCTTGGAGACAAATCGGCTGGAGGACGATTTATTGAATCCCGACGCAATTTGAGTCTTCTATTGTCATTAGGAGGCGCTGAACGTTACAATTCACTATCATTTTTGCGTCGGATTCGAAAATCTAGACTCACAGGAGAAGGATCATATTGTACCCGAGACAGCAATATCCCCTTGGAGACAAGTCGGCTGGAGGACGATGTATTGAATCTCGACGCAATTTGAGTGTTCCATCGTCATTAGAAGGCCCTGAACGTTACAATTAACTATCATTTTTGCGTCGGATTCGAAAATCTAGACTCACAGGAGAACGACCATAAGGTGGCCGAGGCAGCAATAGACCCTTGGAGATAAGTCGGCTGGAGGACGATGTATTGGATCGCGACGCAATTCGAGTGTTCCATCGTCATTAGGAGGCCCTGAATGTTACAATTAACTATCAGTTTTTCGGCGGATTCGAAAATCTAGACATGCAGCAGACGAACCATTTGGGGCCCGAGGCAGCAATAGACCGTTGGAGACAAGTCGGCTGGAGGCCGATGTATTGAATCTCGACGCAATTTGAGTGTTCCATCGTCATTACAAGGCCCTGAACCTTACAATTAACTATCAGTTTCGCGTCGGATTCGAAAATCTACTTACAGGAGAAGTTCATACGGTGCTCGAGACAGCAATATACCCCTTGGAGACAAATCGGCTGGAGGACGATGTATTGAATCTCGACGCAATTTGAGTGTTCCATCGGCATTAGGACGCCCTGAACGTTAAAATTAACTATCATTCTTCCGTCGGATTCGATAATCTAAACTCACAGGAGAACGACCATACGGTGCCCGAGGCAGCAATAGACCCTTGGAGACAAGTCGGCTGGAGGGATTTTGTATTGAATCTCGACGCAATTTGAGTGTTCCATCGTCATTACAAGGCCGTGAACGTTACAATTAACTATTATTTTTGCGTCGGATTCGAAAATCTAGACTCACAGGAGAACGACCATAAGGTGCCCGAGGCAGCAATAGACCCTTGGAGACAAGTCGCCTGGAGGACGATGTATTGGATCGCGACGCAATTTGAGTCTTCTATTGTCATTAGGAGGCGCTGAACGTTACAATTCACTATCATTTTTGCGTCGGATTCGAAAATCTAGACTCACAGGAGAAGGATCATATTGTACCCGAGACAGCAATATCCCCTTGGAGACAAGTCGGCTGGAGGACGATGTATTGAATCTCGACGCAATTTGAGTGTTCCATCGTCATTAGAAGGCCCTGAACGTTACAATTAACTATGATTTTTGCGTCGGATTCGAAAATCTAGACCCACCGGAGAACGACCATAAGGTGCCCGAAGCACCAATAGACCTTTGGATACAAGTCGGCTGGAGGCTGATGTATTGAATCTCGACGCAATTTGAGTGTTCCATCGGCATTAGGAGGCCCTGAACGTTAAAATTAACTATCATTTTTGCGTCGGATTTGATGATCTAAACTCACAGGAGAACGACCATACGGTGCCCGAGGCAGCAACAGACCCTTGGAGACAAGTCGGCTGGAGGACGATGTATTGAATCTCGACTTAATATGAGTGTTCCATCGTCATTACAAGGCCCTGAACGTTACAATTAACTATCATATTTGCGTCGCATTCGAAAATCTAGACTCACAGCAGACGAACCGTTTGGTGCCCGAGGCAGCAATATCCCCTTGGAGACAAATCGGCTGGAGGACGATTTATTGAATCCCGACGCAATTTGAGTCTTCTATTGTCATTAGGAGGCGCTGAACGTTACAATTCACTATCATTTTTGCGTCGGATTCGAAAATCTAGACTCACAGGAGAAGGATCATATTGTACCCGAGACAGCAATATCCCCTTGGAGACAAGTCGGCTGGAGGACGATGTATTGAATCTCGACGCAATTTGAGTGTTCCATCGTCATTAGAAGGCCCTGAACGTTACAATTAACTATTATTTTTGCGTCGGATTCGAAAATCTAGACTCACAGGAGAACGACCATAAGGTGCCCGAGGCAGCAATAGACCCTTGGAGACAAGTCGCCTGGAGGACGATGTATTGGATCGCGACGCAATTTGAGTCTTCTATTGTCATTAGGAGGCGCTGAACGTTACAATTCACTATCATTTTTGCGTCGGATTCGAAAATCTAGACTCACAGGAGAAGGATCATATTGTACCCGAGACAGCAATATCCCCTTGGAGACAAGTCGGCTGGAGGACGATGTATTGAATCTCGACGCAATTTGAGTGTTCCATCGTCATTAGAAGGCCCTGAACGTTACAATTAACTATCATTTTTGCGTCGGATTCGAAAATCTAGACTCACAGGAGAACGACCATAAGGTGGCCGAGGCAGCAATAGACCCTTGGAGATAAGTCGGCTGGAGGACGATGTATTGGATCGCGACGCAATTCGAGTGTTCCATCGTCATTAGGAGGCCCTGAATGTTACAATTAACTATCAGTTTTTCGTCGGATTCGAAAATCTAGACATGCAGCAGACGAACCATTTGGGGCCCGAGGCAGCAATAGACCGTTGGAGACAAGTCGGCTGGAGGCCGATGTATTGAATCTCGACGCAATTTGAGTGTTCCATCGTCATTACAAGGCCCTGAACCTTACAATTAACTATCAGTTTCGCGTCGGATTCGAAAATCTACTTACAGGAGAAGTTCATACGGTGCTCGAGACAGCAATATACCCCTTGGAGACAAATCGGCTGGAGGACGATGTATTGAATCTCGACGCAATTTGAGTGTTCCATCGGCATTAGGACGCCCTGAACGTTAAAATTAACTATCATTCTTCCGTCGGATTCGATAATCTAAACTCACAGGAGAACGACCATACGGTGCCCGAGGCAGCAATAGACCCTTGGAGACAAGTCGGCTGGAGGGATTTTGTATTGAATCTCGACGCAATTTGAGTGTTCCATCGTCATTACAAGGCCGTGAACGTTACAATTAACTATTATTTTTGCGTCGGATTCGAAAATCTAGACTCACAGGAGAACGACCATAAGGTGCCCGAGGCAGCAATAGACCCTTGGAGACAAGTCGCCTGGAGGACGATGTATTGGATCGCGACGCAATTTGAGTCTTCTATTGTCATTAGGAGGCGCTGAACGTTACAATTCACTATCATTTTTGCGTCGGATTCGAAAATCTAGGCTCACAGGAGAAAGATCATATTGTGCCCGAGACAAGTCGGCTGGAGGACAATGTATTGAATCTCGACGCAATTTGTGTGTTCCATCGTCATTAGAAGGCCCTGAACGTTACAATTAACTATCATTTTTGCGTCGGATTCGAAAATCTAGACTCACAGCAGACGAACCGTTTGGTGCCCGAGGCAGCAATATCCCCTTGGAGACAAATCGGCTGGAGGACGATGTATTGAATCCCGACGCAATTTGAGTCTTCTATTGTCATTAGGAGGCGCTGAACGTTACAATTCACTATCATTTTTGCGTCGGATTCGAAAATCTAGACTCACAGGAGAAGGACCATAAGGTGCCCGAGGCAGCGATATCCCCTTGGAGACAAGTCGGATGGAGGCCGATGTATTGAATCTCGACGCAATTTGAGTGTTCCATCGTCATTAGAAGGCCCTGAACGTTACAATTAACTATCATTTTTGCGTCGGATACGAAAATCTAGACACACAGGAGAACGACCATAAGGTGGCCGAGGCAGCAATAGACCCTTGGAGACAAGTCGGCTGGAGGACGATGTATTGGATCGCGACGCAATTTGAGTGGTCCAATCGTAATTAGGAGGCCCTGAATGTTACAATTAACTATCAGTTTCGCGTTGGATTCGAAAATCTACTCACAGGAGAAGTTCATACGGTGCTCGAGACAGCAATATACCCCTTGGAGACAAATCGGCTGGAGGACGATGTATTGAATCTCGACGCAATTTGAGTCTTCTATCGTCATTAGGAGGCGCTGAACGTTACAATTCACTATCATTTTTGCGTCGGATTCGAAAATCTAGACTCACAGAAGAAGGATCATATTGTGCCCGAGACAGCAATATCCCCTTGGAGACAAGTCGGCTGGAGGACGATGTATTGAATCTCGACGCAATTTGAGTGTTCCATCGGCATTAGGAGGCCCTGAACGTTAAGATTAACTATCATTCTTCCGTCGGATTCGATAATCTAAACTCACAGGAGAACGACCATACGGTGCCCGAGGCAGCAACAGACCCTTGGAGACAAGTCGGCTGGAGGACGATGTATTGAATCTCGACGCAATTTGAGTGTTCCATCGTCATTACAAGGCCCTGAACGTTACAATTAACTATCATTTTTGCGTCGGATTCGAAAATCTAGTCTCACAGGAGAACGTCCATAATGTGCCCGAGGCAGCAATAGACTCTTGGAGACAAGTCGGCTGGAGGACGATGTATATGGATCGCGACGCAATTTGAGTCTTCTATCGTCATTAGGAGGCGCTGAACGTTACAATTCACTATCATTTTTGCGTCGGATTCGAAAATCTAGGCTCACAGGAGAAAGATTATATTGTGCCCGAGACAAGTCGGCAGGAGGACGATGTATTGAATCTCGACGCAATTGGAGTGTTCCATCGTCATTAGAAGGCCCTGAATGTTACAATTAACTATGATTTTTGCGTCGGATTCGAAAATCTAGACTCACAGGGGAACGACCATACGGTGCCCGAGGCAGCTATTGACCCTCGGAGACAAGTCGGCTGGAGGACGATGTATTGAATCTCGACGCAATTTGAGTGTTCCATCGTCATTAGAAGGCCCTGAACGTTACAATTAACTATGATTTTTGCGTCGGATTCGAAAATCTAGACTCACAGAAGAACGACAATACGGTGCCTGAGGCAGCAATAGACCGTTGGAGACAAGTCGGCTGGAGGCCGATGTATTGAATCTCGACGCAATTAGATTGTTCCATCGTCATTACAAGGCCCTGAACTTTACAATTAACTATCAGTTTCGCGACGGATTCGAAAATCTACTCACAGGAGAAGTTCATACGGTGCTCGAGACAGCAATATACCCCTTGGAGACAAATCGGCTGGAGGACGATGTATTGAACCTCGACGCAGTTTGAGTCTTCTATCGTCATTAGGAGGCGCTGAACGTTACAATTCACTATCATTTCTGCGTCGGATTCGAAAATCTAGGCTCACAGGAGAAAGATCATATTGTGCCCGAGACAAGTCGGCTGGAGGACGATGTATTGAATCTCGACGCAATTTGAGTGTTCCATCGGCATTAGGAGGCCCTGAACGTTACAATTAACTATCATTTTTGCGTCGGATACGAAAATCCATCCTCATTAGAAGGCCCTGAACGTTACAATTAACTATGATTTTTGCGTCGGATTCGAAAATCTAGACTCACAGAAGAACGACCATACGGTGCCTGAGGCAGCAATAGACCGTTGGAGACAAGTCGGCTGGAGGCCGATGTATTGAATCTCGACGCAATTAGAGTGTTCCACCGTCATTACAAGGCCCTGAACTTTACAATTAACTATCAGTTTCGCGACGGATTCGAAAATCTACTCACAGGAGAAGTTCATACGGTGCTCGAGACAGCAATATACCCCTTGGAGACAAATCGGCTGGAGGACGATGTATTTAATCTCGACGCAGTTTGAGTCTTCTATCGTCATTAGGAGGCGCTGAACGTTACAATTCACTATCATTTTTGCGTCGGATTCGAAAATCTAGGCTCACAGGAGAAAGATCATATTGTGCCCGAGACAAGTCGGCTGGAGGACGATGTATTGAATCTCGACGCAATTTGAGTGTTCCATCCTCATTAGGAGGCCCTGAACGTTACAATTAACTATCATTTTTGCGTCGGATACGAAAATCTAGACTCACAGGAGAACGACCATAAGGTGCCCGAGGCAGCAATAGACCCTTGGAGATAAGTCGGCTGGAGGACGATGTATTGAATCTCGACGCAATTTGAGAGTTCCAGCGTCATTAGGCGGCCCTGAACGTTACAATTAACTATCATTTTGGCGTCGGATTCGTAAATCTAGACTTACAAGAGAACGACCATAAGGTGGCCGAGGCAGCAATAGACCCTTGGAGACAAGTCGGCTGGAGGACGATGTATTGGATCGCGAACGCAATTTGAGTCTTCTATCGTCATTAGGAGGCGCTGAACGTTACAATTCACTATCATTTTTGCGTCGGATTCGCAAATCTAGACTCACAGGAGAAGGACCGTGTGGTGCCCGATGCAGCGATATCCCCTTGGAGACAAGTCGGCTGGAGGCCGATGTATTGAATCTCGACGCAATTTGAGTGTTCCATCGTCATTAGAAGGCCCTGAACGTTACAATTAACTATCATTTTGGCGTCGGATTCGTAAATCTAGACTTACAAGAGAACGACCATATAGTGCCCGAGGCAGCATTAGACCCTTGGAGACAAGTCGGCTGGAGGACGATGTATTGGATCGCGACGCAATTTGAGTGTTGCATCGTCATTAGGAGGCCCTGAATGTTACAATTAACTATCAGTTTTTCGTCGGATTCGAAAATCTAGACTCACAGCAGACGAACCATTTGGTGCCCGAGGCAGCAATATCCACTTGGAGACACATCGGCTGGAGGACGATGTATTGAATCTCGACGCAATTTGAGTCTTCTATCGTCATTAGGAGGCGGTGAACGTTACAATTCACTATCATTTTTGCGTCGGATTCGAAAATCTAGACTCACAGCAGAAGGATCATATTGTGCCCGAGACAGCAATATCCCCTTGGAGACAAGTCGGCTGGAGGACGATGTATTGAATCTCGACGCAATTTGAGTGTTCCATCGTCATTAGAAGGCCCTGAACGTTACAATTAACTATCATTTTTGCGTCGGATTCGAAAATCTAGACTCACAGGAGAACGACCATAAGGTGCCCGAGGCAGCAATAGACCCTTGGAGACAAGTCGGCTGGAGGCCGATGTATTGGATCGCGACGCAATTTGAGTGTTCCATCGGCATTAGGAGGCCCTGAACGTTAAAATTAATTATCATTTTTCCGTCGGATTCGATAATCTAAACTCACAGGAGAACGACCATACGGTACCCGAGGCAGCAACAGACCCTTGGAGACAAGTCGGATGGAGGACGATGAATTGAATCTCGACGCAATTTGAGTGTTCCATCGTCATTAGAAGGCCCTGAACGTTACAATTAACTATCATTTTTGCGTCGGATTCGAAAATCTAATCTCACAGGAGAACGACCATAAGGTGCCCGAGGCAGCAATAGACCCTTGGAGACAAGTCGGCTGGAGGACGATGTATTGGATCGCGACGCAATTTGAGTCTTCTATCGTCATTAGGAGGCGCTGAACGTTACAATTCACTATCATTTTTGCGTCGGATTCGAAAATCTAGACTCACAGGAGAAGGACCATGTGGTGCCCGAGGCAGCGATATCCCCTTGGAGACAAGTCGGCTGGAGGCCGATGTATTGAATCTCGACGCAATTTGAGTGTTCCATTGTCATTACAAAGCCCTGAACCTTACAATTAACTATCAGTTTCGCGTCGGATTCGAAACTCTACTCACAGGAGAAGTTCATATGGTGCTCGAGACAGCAATATACCCCTTGGATACAAATCGGCAGGAGGACGATGTATTGAATCTCGACGCAATTTGAGTCTTCTATCGTCATTAGGAGGCGCTGAACGTTACAATTCACTATGATTTTTGCGTCGGATTCGAAAATCTAGACTCACAGGGGAACGACCATACGGTGCCCGAGGCAGCTATTGACCCTCGGAGACAAGTCGGTTGGAGGACGATGTATTGGATCGCGACGCAAAATGAGTGTTCCATCGTCATTAGGAGGCCCTGAATGTTACAATTAACTATCAGTTTTTCGTCGGATTCGAAAATCTAAACTCACAGGAAAACGACGATAAGGTGCCCGAGGCAGCAATAGACCGTTGGAGACAAGTCGGCTGGAGGCCGATGTATTGAATCTCGACGCAATTTGAGCGTTCCATCGTCATTACAAGGCCCTGAACCATACAATTAACTATCAGTTTCGCGTCGGATTCGAAAATCTACTCACAGGAGAAGTTCATACGGTGCTCGAGACATCAATATACCCCTTGGAGACAAATCGGCTGGAGGACGATGTATTGAATCTCGACGCATTTTGAGTCTTCTATCGTCATTAGGAGGCGCTGAACGTAACAATTCACTATCATTTTTGCGTCGGATTCGAAAATCTAGACTCACAGCAGAAGGATCATATTGTGCCCGAGACAGCAATATCCCCTTGGAGACAAGTCGGCTGGAGGACGATGTATTGAATCTCGACGCAATTTGAGTGTTCCATCGTCATTAGGAGGCCCTGAACGTTACAATTAACTATGATTTTTGCGTCGGATTCGAAAATCTAGACTCACAGGGGAACGACCATACGGTGCCCGAGGCAGCTATTGACCCTCGGAGACAAGTCGGTTGGAGGACGATGTATTGGATCGCGACGCAAAATGAGTGTTCCATCGTCATTAGGAGGCCCTGAATGTTACAATTAACTATCAGTTTTTCGTCGGATTCGAAAATCTAAACTCACAGGAGAACGACCATAAGGTGCCCGAGGCAGCAATAGACGCTTGGAGACAAGTCGGCTGGAGGACGATGTATTGAATCTCGACGCCATTTGAGAGTTCCATCGTCATTAGGCGGCCCTGAACGTTACAATTAACTATCATTTTGGCGTCGGATTCGTAAATCTAGACTTACAAGAGAACGACCATAAAGTGCCCGAGGCAGCATTAGACCTTTGGAGACAAGTCGGCTGGAGGACGATGTATTGGATCGCGACGCAATTTGAGTGTTCCATCGTCATTAGGAGGCCCTGAATGTTACAATTAACTATCAGTTTTTCGTCGGATTCGAAAATCTAGACTCACAGCAGACGAACCATTTGGTGCCCGAGGCAGCAATATCCCCTTGGAGACAAATCGGCTGGAGGACGATGTATTGAATGCCGACGCAATTTGAGTCTTCTATCGTCATTAGGAGGCGCTGAACGTTACAATTCACTATCATTTTTGCGTCGGATTCGAAAATCTAGACTCACAGGGCAAGGATCATATTGTGCCCGAGACAGCAATATCCCCTTGGAGACAAGTCGGCTGGAGGACGATTTATTGAGTCTCGACGCAATTTGAGTGTTCCATCGTCATTAGAAGGCCCTGAACGTTACAATTAACTATCATTTTTGCGTCGGATTCGAAAATCTAGACTCACAGGAGAACGACCATAAGGTGCCCGAAAAGCAGCAATAGACCCTTGGAGACAAGTCGGCTGGAGGCAGATGTATTGAATCTCGGCGCAATTTGAGTGTTCCATCGGCATTAGGAGGCCCTGAACGTTAAAATTAACTATCATTTTTGCGTCGGATTCGATAATCTAAACTCACAGGAGAACGACCATACGGTGCCCGAGGCAGCAAAAGACCATTGGAGACAAGTCGGCTGGAGGACGATGTATTGAATCTCGACGCAATTTGAGTGTTCCATCGTCATTACAAGGCCCTGAACGTTACAATTAACTACCATTTTTGCGTCGGATTCGAAAATCTAGACTCACAGCAGACGAACCATTTGGTGCCCGAGGCAGCAATATCCCCTTGGAGACAAATCGGCTGGAGGACGATGTATTGAATCCCGACGCAATTTGAGTCTTCTATTGTCATTAGGAGGCGCTGAACGTTATAATTCACTATCATTTTTGCGTCGGATTCGAAAATCTAGACTCACAGGAGAAGGATCATATTGTACCAGAGACAGCAATATCCCCTTGGAGACAAGTCGGCTGGAGGACGATGAATTGAATCTCGACGCAATTTGAGTGTTCCATCGTCATTAGAAGGCCCTGAACGTTACAATTAACTATCATTTTTGCGTCGGATTCGAAAATCTAGAGTCACAGGAGAACGACCATAAGGTGCCCGAGGCAGCAATAGACCCTTGGAGACAAGTCCGCCGGAGGACGATGTATTGAATCGCGACGCAATTTGAGTGTTCCATCGTCATTAGGAGGCCCTGAATGTTACAATTAACTATCAGTTTTTCCTCGGATTCGGAAATCTAGACTCACAGCAGACGAACCATTTGGTGCCCGAGGCAGCAATATCCCCTTGGAGACAAATCGGCAGGAGGACGATGAATCCCGACGCAATTTGAGTCTTCTATCGTCATTAGGAGGCGCTGAACGTTACAATTCACTATCATTTTAGCGTCGGATTCGAAAATCTAGACTCACAGGAGAACGACCATAAGGTGCCCGAGGCAGCAATAGACCCTTGGAGACAAGTCGGCTGGAGGCCGATGTATTGAATCTCGACGCAGTTTGAGTCTTCTATCGTCATTAGAAGTACATGAACGTTACAATTAACTATCATTTTTGCGTCGGATTCGAAAATCTAGACTCACAGGAGAACGACCATAAGGTGCCCGAGGCAGCAATAGACCCTTGGAGACAAGTCGGCTGGAGGCCGATGTATTGAATCTCGACGCAATTTGAGAGTTCCATCATCATTAGGCGGTCCTGAACGTTACAATTAACTATCATTTTGGCGTCGGATTCGATAATCTAAACTCACAGGGGAACGACCATAAAGAGCCCGCGGCAGCATTAGACCCTTGGAGACAAGTCGGCTGGAGGACGATGTATTGGATCGCGACGCAATTTGAGTGTTCCATCGTCATTAGGAGGCCCTGAATGTTACAATTAACTATCATTTTTGCGTCGGATTCGAAAATCTAGACTCACAGGAGAACGACCATAAGGTGCCCGAGGCAGCAATAGACCCTTGGAGACAAGTCGGCTGGAGGCCGATGTATTGAATCTCGACGCAATTTGAGTGTTCCATCGGCATTAGGAGGCCCTGAACGTTAAAATTAACTATCATTTTTCCGTCGGATTCGATAATCTAAACTCACAGGAGAACGACCATACGGTGCCCGAGGCAGCAACAGACCCTTGGAGACAAGTCGGCTGGAGGACAATGTATTGAATCTCGACGCAATTTGAGTGTTCCATCGTCATTAGAAGGCCCTGAACGTTACAATTAACTATCATTTTTGCGTCGGATTCGAAAATCTAGACTCACAGCAGACGAACCATTTGGTGCCCGAGGCAGCAATATCCCCTTGGAGACAAATCGGCTGGAGGACGATGTATTGAATGCCGACGCAATTTGAGTCTTCTATCGTCATTAGGAGGCGCTGAACGTTACAATTCACTATCATTTTTGCGTCGGATTCGAAAATCTAGACTCACAGGAGAACGACCATAAGGTGCCCGAGGCAGCAATGGACCCTTGGAGACAAGTCGGCTGGAGGCCGATGTATTGGATCTCGACGCAATTTGAGTGTTCCATCGTCATTAGAAGGCCCTGAACGTTACAATTAACTATGATTTATGCGTCGGATTCGAAAATCTAGACTCACAGGAAAACGACCATAAGGTGCCCGAGGCAGCAATAGACCCTTGGTGACAAGTCGGCTGGAGGCCGATGTATTGAATCTCGACGCAATTTGAGTGTTCCATCGTCATTAGAAGGCCCTGAACGTTACAATTAACTATCATTTTTGCGTCGGATACGAAAATCTAGACTCACAGGAGAACGACAATAAGGTGCCCGAGGCAGCAATAGACCCTTGGAGACAAGTCGGCTGGAGGACGATGTATTGAATCTCGACGCAATTTGTGAGTTCCATCGTCATTAGGCGGCCCTGAACGTTACAATTAACTATCATTTTGGCGTGGGATTCGTAAATCTAGACTTACAAGAGAACGACCATAAAGTGCCCGAGGCAGCAATAGACCCTTGGAGACAAGTCGGCTGGAGGACGATGTATTGGATCGCGACGCAATTTGAGTGTTCCATCGTCATTAGGAGGCCCTGAATATTACAATTAACTATCAGTTTTTCGTCGGATTCGAAAATCTAGACTCACAGGGGAAGGATCATATTGTGCCCGAGACAGCAATATCCCCTTGGAGACAAGTCGGCTGGAAGACGATTTATTGAATCTCGACGCAATTTGAGTGTTCCATCGTCATTAGAAGGCCTTGAACGTTACAATTACCGATCATTTTTGCGTCGGATTCGAAAATCTAGACTCACAGGAGAACGACCATAAGGTGCCCGAAGCAGCAATACCCTTGGAGACAAGTCGGCTGGAGGACGATGTATTGAATCTCGACGCAATTTGAGTGTTCCATCGTCATTACAAGGCCTGAACGTTACAATTAACTATCATTTTTGCGTCGGATTCGAAAATCTAGACTCACAGCAGACGAACCATTTGGTGCCCGAGGCAGCAATATCCCCTTGGAGAAAAATCGGCTGGAGGCCGATGTATTGAATCCCGACGCAATTTAAGTCTTCTATTGTCATTAGGAGGCGCTGAACGTTAAAATTCACTATCATTTTTGCGTCGGATTCGAAAATCTAGACTCACAGGAGAAGGATCGTATTGTACCCGAGACAGCAATATCCCCTTGGAGACAAGTCGGATGGAGGACGATGTATTTAATCTCGACGCAATTTGAGTGTTCCATCGTCATTAGAAGGCCCTGAACGTTACAATTAACTATCATTTTTGCGTCGGATTCGAAAATCTAGACACACAGGAGAACGACCATAAGGTGCCCGAGGCAGCAATAGACCCTTGGAGACAAGTCGGCTGGAGGACGATGTATTGAATCTCGACGCAATTTGAGAGTTCCATCGTCATTAGGCGGCCCTGAAAGTTACAATTAACTATCATTTTGGCGTCGGATTCGTAAATCTAGACTTACAAGAGAACGACCATATAGTGCCCGAGGCAGCATTAGACCCTTGGAGACAAGTCGGCTGGAGGACGATTTATTGAATCTCGACGCAATTTGAGTGTTCCATCGTCATTAGAAGGCCCTGAACGTTACAATTATCTATCATTTTTGCGTCGGATTCAAAAATCTAGACTCACAGGAGAACGACCATATAGTGCCCGAGGCAGCATTAGACCCTTGGAGACAAGTCGGCTGGAGGACGATTTATTGAATCTCGACGCAATTTGAGTGTTCCATCGTCATTAGAAGGCCCTGAACGTTACAATTATCTATCATTTTTGCGTCGGATTCGATAATCTACACTCACAGGAGAACGACCATACGGTGCCCGAGGCAGCAACAGACCTTTGGAGACAAGTCGGCTGGAGGACGATGTATTGAATCTCGACGCAATTTGAGTGTTCCATCGTCATTACAAGGCCTGAACGTTACAATTAACTATCATTTTTGCGTCGGATTCGAAAATCTAGACTCACAGCAGACGAACCATTTGGTGCCCGAGGCAGCAATATCCCCTTGGAGACAAATCGGCTGGAGGACGATGTATTGAATCCCGACGCAATTTGAGTCTTCTATCGTCATTAGGAGGCGCTGAACGTTACAATTCACTATCATTTTTGCGTCGGATTCGAAAATCTAGACTCACAGGAGAAGGACCATGTGGTGCCCGAGGCAGCGATATCCCCTTGGAGACAAGTCGGCTGGAGGACGATTTATTGAATCTCGACGCAATTTGAGTGTTCCATCGTCATTAGAAGGCCCTGAACGTTACAATTAACTATCATTTTTGCGTCGGATTCGAAAATCTAGACTCACAGGAGAACGACCATAAGGTGCCCGAAGCAGCAATAGACCCTTGGAGACAAGTCGGCTGGAGGCTGATGTATTGAATCTCGACGCAATTTGAGTGTTCCATCGGCATTAGGAGGCCCTGAACGTTAAAATTAACTATCATTTTTGCGTCGGATTCGATAATCTAAACTCACAGGAGAACGACCATACGGTGCCCGAGGCAGCAACAGACCCTTGGAGACAAGTCGGCTGGAGGACGATGTATTGAATCTGGACGCAATTTGAGTGTTCCATCGTCATTACAAGGCCTGAACGTTACAATTAACTATCATTTTTGCGTCGGATTCGAAAATCTAGGCTCACAGCAGACGAACCATTTGGTGCCCGAGGCAGCAATATCCCCTTGGAGACAAATCGGCTGGAGGACGATGTATTGAATCCCGACGCAATTTGAGTCTTCTATTGTCATTAGGAGGCGCTGAACGTTAAATTTCACTATCATTTTTGCGTCGGATTCAAAAATCTAGACTCACAGGAGAAGGATCATATTGTACCCGAGACAGCAATATCCCCTTGGAGACAAGTCGGCTGAAGGACGATGTATTGAATCTCGACGCAATTTGAGAGTTCCATCATCATTAGGCGGCCCTGAACGTAACAATTAACTATCATTTTGGCGTCGGATTCGTAAATCTAGAGTTACAAGAGAACGACCATAAAGTGCCCGCGGCAGCATTAGACCCTTGGAGACAAGTCGGCTGGAGGACGATGTATTTCATCGCGACGCAATTTGGGTGTTCCATCGTCATTAGGAGGCCCTGAATGTTACAATTAACTATCATTTTTGCGTCGGATTAGAAAATCTAGACTGACAGGAGAAGGACCATGTGGTCATTAGGTCATTAGGAGGCGCTGAACGTTACAATTCACTATCATTTTTGCGTCGGATTCGAAAATCTAGACTCACAGGAGCAGGACCATGTGGTGCCCGAGGGAGCGATATCCCCTTGGAGACAAGTCGGCTGGAGGCCGATGTATTGAATCTCGACGCAATTTGAGTGTTCCATCGTCATTAGAGGGCCCTGAAAGTTGCAATTAACTATCATTTTTGCGTCGGATACGAAAATCTAGACTCACAGGAGAACGACCATAAGGTGCCCGAGGCAGCAATAGACCCTTGGAGAAAAGTCGGCTGGAGGACGATGTATTGAATCTCGACGCAATTTGAGAGTTCCATCGTCATTAGGCGGCCCTGAACTTTACAATTAACTATCATTTAGGCGTCGGATTCGTAAATCTAGACTTACAAGAGAGCGACCTTAAAGTGCCCGAGGCAGCATTAGACCCTTGGAGACAAGTCGGCTGGAGGACGATGTATTGGATCGCGACGCAATTTGAGTCTTCTATCGTCATTAGGAGGCGCTGATCGTTACAATTAACTATCATTTTTGCGTCGGATTCGAAAATCTAGACTCACAGGAGAAGGATCATATTGTGCCCGAGACAGCAGTATCCCCTTGGAGACAAGTCGGCTGGAGGACGATGTATTGAATCTCGACGCAATTTGAGTGTTCCATCGTCATTAGAAGACTCTGAACGTTACAATTAACTATCATTTTTGCGTCGGATTCGAAAATCTAGTCTCACAGGAGAACGACCATAAGGTGCCCGAGGCAGCAATAGACCCTTGGCGACAAGTCGGCTGGAGGACGATGTATTGAATCTCGACGCAATTTGAGTGTTCCATCGTCATTAGAAGGCCCTGAACGTTACAATTAACTATCATTTTTGCGTCGGATACGAAAATCTGGACACACAGGAGAACGACCATAAGGTGCCCGAGGCAGCAATAGACCCTTGGAGACAAGTCGGCTGGAGGACGATGTATTGAATCTCGACGCAATTTGAGAGTTCCATCATCATTAGGCGGCCCTGAACGTTACAATTATCTATCATTTTGGCGTCGGATTCGTAAATCTAGAGTTACAAGAGAATGACCATAAAGTGCCCGCGGCAGCATTAGACCCTTGGAGACAAGTCGGCTGGAGGACGATGTATTGGATCGCGACGCAATTTGGGTGTTCCATCGTCATTAGGAGGCCCTGAATGTTACAATTAACTATCATTTTTGCGTCGGATTCGAAAATCTAGATTCACAGGAGAAGGACCATGTGGTCAGTAGGTCATTAGGAGGCGCTGAACGGTACAATTCACTATCATTTTTGCGTCGGATTCGAAAATCTAGACTCACAGGAGAAGGACCATGTGGTGCCCGAGGCAGCGATATCCCCTTGGAGACAAGTCGGCTGGAGGCCGATGTATTGAATCTCGACGCAATTTGAGTGTTCCATCGTCATTAGAAGGCCGTGAAAGTTACAATTAACTATCATTTTTGCGTCGGATACGAAAATCTAGACTCACAGGAGAACGACCATAAGGTGCCCGAGGCAGCAATAGACCCTTGGAGACAAGTCGGCTGGAGGACGATGTATTGAATCTCGACGCAATTTGAGAGTTCCATCGTCATTAGGCGGCCCTGAACGTTACAATTAACTATCATTTTGGCGTCGGATTCGTAAATCTAGACTTACAAGAGAACGACCATAAAGTGCCCGAGACAGCATTAGACCCTTGGAGACAAGTCGGCTGGAGGACGATGTATTGGATCGCGACGCAATTTGAGTCTTCTATCGTCATTAGGAGGCGCTGAACGTTACAATTCACTATCATTTTTGCGTCGGATTCGAAAATCTAGACTCACAGGAGAAGGATCATATTGTGCCCGAGACAGCAGTATCCCCTTGGAGACAAGTCGGCTGGAGGACGATGTATTGAATCTCGACGCAATTTGAGTGTTCCATCGTCATTAGAATTCCCTGAACGTTCCAATTAACTATCATTTTTGCGTCGGATTCGAAAATCTAGACTCACAGGAGAACGACCGTAAGGTGCCCGAGGCAGCTATAGACCCTTGGCGACAAGTCGGCTGGAGGACGATGTATTGAATCTCGACGCAATTTGAGTGTTCCATCGTCATTAGAAGGCCCTGAACGTTACAATTAAATATCATTTTTGCGTCGGATACGTAAATCTGGACACACAGGAGAACGACCATAAGGTGCCCGAGGCAGCAATAGACCCTTGGAGACAAGTCGCTGGAGGACGATGTATTGAATCTCGACGCAATTTGAGAGTTCCATCGTCATTAGGCGGCCCTGAACGTTACAATTAACTATCATTTTCGCGTCGGATTCGTAAATCTAGACTTACAAGAGAACGACCATAAAGTGCCCGAGGCAGCATTAGACCCTTGGAGACAAGTCGGCTGGAGGACGATGTATTGGATCGCGACGCAATTTGAGTGTTCCATCGTCACAAGGAGGCCCTGAATGTTACAATTAACTATCATTTTTTCCTCGGACTCGAAAATCTAGACTCACATCAGACGAACCATTTGGTGCCCGAGGCAGCAATATCCCCTTGGAGACAAATCGGCTGGAGGACGATGTATTGAATCCCGACGCAATTTGAGTCTTCTATCGTCATTAGGAGGCGCTGAACGTTACAATTCACTATCATTTTTGCGTCGGATTCGAAAATCTAGACTCACAGGAGAAGGATCATATTGTGCCCGAGACAGCAATATCCCCTTGGGGACAAGTCGGCTGGAGGACAATGTATTGAATCACGACGCAATTTGAGTGTCCCATCGTCATTAGGCGGCCCTAAACGTTACAATTAACTATCATTTTTGCGTCGGATTCGTAAATCTAGACTTACAAGAGAACGACCATAAAGTGCCCGCGGCAGCATTAGACCCTTGGAGACAAGTCGGCTGGAGGACGATGTAGTGGATCGCGACGCAATTTGAGTGTTCCATCGTCATTAGGAGGCCCTGAATGTTACAATTAACTATCATTTTTGCGTCGGATTCGAAAATCTAGACTCACAGGAGAACGACCATAAGGTGCACGAGGCAGCAATAGACCCTTGGAGACAAGTCGGCTGGAGGACGGTGTATTGGATCGCGACGCAATTTGAGTGTTCCATCGTCATTAGGAGGCCCTGAATGTTAAAATTAACTATCAGTTTTTCGTCGGATTCGAAAATCTAGACCTACAGCAGACGAACTATTTGGTGACCGATGCAGCAATATCCCCTTGGAGACAAATCGGCTGGAGGACGATGTATTGAATCCCGACGCAATTTGAGTCTTCTATCGTCATTAGGAGGCGCTGAACGTTACAATTCACTATCATTTTTGCGTCGGATTCGAAAATCTAGACTCACAGGAGAAGGATCATATTGTGCCCGAGACAGCAATATCTCCTTGGAGACAAGGCGGCTGGAGGACGATGTATTGAATCTCGACGCAATTTGAGTGTTCCATCGTCATTAGGAGGCCCTGAACGTTAAAATTAACTATCATTCTTGCGTCGGATTCGATAATCTAAACTCACAGGAGAACGACCATAAGGTGCCCGAGGCAGCAACAGACCCTTGGAGACAAGTCGGCTGGAAGCCGATGTATTGAATCTCGACGCAATTTGAGTGTTCCATCGGCATTAGGAGTCCCTGGACGTTACAATTAACTATCATTTTTGCGTCGGATTCGATAATCTAAACTCACAGGAGAACGACTATAAGGTGCCCGAGGCAGCAATAGACCCTTGGAGGCAAGTCGGCTGGAGGCCGATGTATTGAATCTCGACGCAATTTGAGTGTTCCATCGTCATTAGAAGGCCCTGAACGTTACAATTAACTATCGTTTTTGTCTCGGATTCGAAAATCTAGACTCACAGGAGAACGACCATAAGGTGCTGAGGCAGCAATAGACCCCTGGTGACAAGTCGGCTGGAGGCCGATGTATTGAATCTCGACGCAATTTGAGTGTTCCATCGTCATTAGAAGGCCCTGAACGTTACAATTAACTATCATTTTTGCGTCGGATACGAAAATCTAGACTCACAGGAGAACGACCATAAGGTGCTCGAGGCAGCAATAGACCCTTGGAGACAAGTCGGCTGGAGGACGATGTATTGAATCTCGACGCAATTTGAGAGTTCCATCATCATTAGGCGGCCCTGAACGTAACAATTAACTATCATTTTGGCGTCGGATTCGTAAATCTAGAGTTACAAGAGAACGACCATAAAGTGCCCGTGGCAGCATTAGACCCTTGGAGACAAGTCGGCTGGAGGACGATGTATTGGATCGCGACGCAATTTGGGTGTTCCATCGTCATTAGGAGGCCCTTAATGTTACAATTAACTATCATTTTTGCGTCGGATTCGAAAATCTGGACTCACAGGAGAAGGACCATGTGGTCATTAGGTCATTAGGAGGCGCTGAACGTTACAATTCACTATCATTTTTGCGTCGGATTCGAAAATCTAGACTCACAGGAGAAGGACCATGTGGTGCCCGAGGGAGCGATATCCCCTTGGAGACAAGTCGGCTGGAGGCCGATGTATTGAATCTCGACGCAATTTGAGTGTTCCATCGTCATTAGAAGGCCCTGAAAGTTGCAATTAACTATCATTTTTGCGTAGGATACGAAAATCTAGACTCACAGGAGAACGACCATAAGGTGCCCGAGGCAGCAATAGACCCTTGGAGACAAGTCGGCTGGAGGACGATGTATTGAATCTCGACGCAATTTGAGAGTTCCATCGTCATTAGGCGGCCCTGAACTTTACAATTAACTATCATTTTTGCGTCGGATTCGTAAATCTAGAATTACAAGAGAACGACCATAAAGTGCCCGAGGCAGCATTAGACCCTTGGAGACAAGTCGGCTGGAGGACGATGTATTGGATCGCGACGCAATTTGAGTCTTCTATCGTCATTAGGAGGCGCTGAACGTTACAATTCACTATCATTTTTGCGTCGGATTCGAAAATCTAGACTCACAGGAGAAGGATCATATTGTGCCCGAGACAGCAGTATCCCCTTGGAGACAAGTCGGCTGGAGGACGATGTATTGAATCTCGACGCAATTTGAGTGATCCATCGTCATTAGAAGACTCTGAACGTTACAATTAACTATCATTTTTGCGTCGGATTCGAAAATCTAGTCTCACAGGAGAACGACCATAAGGTGCCCGAGGCAGCAATAGACCCTTGGCGACAAGTCGGCTGGAGGACGATGTATTGAATCTCGACGCAATTTGAGTGTTCCATCGTCATTAGAAGGCCCTGAACGTTACAATTAACTATCATTTTTGCGTCGGATACGAAAATCTGGACACACAGGAGAACGACCATAAGGTGCCCGAGGCAGCAATAGACCCTTGGAGACAAGTCGGCTGGAGGACGATGTATTGAATCTCGACGCAATTTGAGAGTTCCATCGTCATTAGGCGGCCCTGAACGTTACAATTAACTATCATTTTGGCGTCGGATTCGTAAATCTAGACTTACAAGAGAACGACCATAAAGTGCCCGAGGCAGCATTAGACCCTAGGAGACAAGTCGGCTGGAGGACGATGTATTGGATCGCGACGCAATTTGAGTGTTCCATCTTCACTAGGAGGCCCTGAATGTTACAATTAACTATCATTTTTGCGTCGGATTCGAAAATCTAGACTCACAAGAGAACGACCATAAGCTGCCCGAGGCAGCAATAGACCCTTGGAGACAAGTCGGCTGGAGGACGATGTATTGGATCGCGGGGCAATTTGACTCTTCTATCGTCATAAGGAGGCGCTGAACGTTATAATTCACTATCATTTTTGCGTCGGATTCGAAAATCTAGACTCACAGGAGAAGGACCATGTGGTGCCCGAGGCAGCGATATCCCCTTGGAGACAAGTCGGCTGGAGGCCGATGTATTGAATCTCGACGCAATTTGAGTGTTCCATCGGCATTAGGAGGCCCTGAACGTTAAAATTAACTATCATTCTTGCGTCGGATTCGTAAATCTAGAGTTACAAGAGGACGACCATAAAGTGCCCGCGGCAGCATTAGACCCTTGGAGACAAGTCGGCTGAAGGACGATGTATTGGATCGCGACGCAATTTGGGTGTTCCATCGTCATTAGGAGGCCCTGAATGTTACAATTAACTATCATTTTTGCGACGGATTCGAAAATCTAGACTCACAGGAGAAGGACCATGTGGTCATTAGGTCATTAGGAGGCGCTGAACGTTACAATTCACTATCATTTTTGCGTCGGATTCGAAAATCTAGACTCACAGGAGAAGGATCATATTATGCCCGACACAGCAATATCCCCTTGGAGACAAGTCGGCTGGAGGGCGATGTATTGAATCTCGACGCAATTTGAGTGTTCCATCGTCATTAGAAGGCCCTGAAAGTTGCAATTAACTATCATTTTTGCGTCGGATACGAAAATCTAGACTCACAGGAGAACGACCATAAGGTGCCCGAGGCAGCAATAGACCCTTGGAGACAAGTCGGCTGAGGACGATGTATTGAATCTCGACGCAATTTGAGAGTTCCATCGTCATTAGGCGGCCCTGAACTTTACAATTAACTATCATTTTGGCGTCGGATTCGTAAATCTAGACTTACAAGAGAACGACCATAAAGTGCCCGAGGCAGCATTAGACCCTTGGAGACAAGTCGGCTGGAGGACGATGTATTGGATCGCGACGCAATTTGAGTCTTCTATCGTCATTAGGAGGCGCTGAACGTTACAATTCACTATCATTTTTGCGTCGGATACGAAAATCTGGACACACAGGAGAACGACCATAAGGTGCCCGAGGCAGCAATAGACCCTAGGAGACAAGTCGGCTGGAGGACGATGTATTGAATCTCGACGCAATTTGAGAGTTCCATCGTCATTAGGCGGCCCTGAACGTTACAATTAACTATCATTTTGGCGTCGGATTCGTAAATCTAGACTTACAAGAGAACGACCATAAAGTGCCCGAGGCAGCATTAGACCCTTGGAGACAAGTCGGCTGGAGGACGATGTATTGGATCGCGACGCAATTTGAGTGTTCCATCGTCACTAGGAAGCCCTGAATGTTACAATTAACTATCATTTTTGCGTCGGATTCGAAAATCTAGACTCACAAGAGAACGACCATAAGCTGCCCGAGGCAGCAATAGACCCTTGGAGACAAGTCGGCTGGAGGACGATGTATTGGATCGCGGCGCAATTTGAGTCTTCTATCGTCATAAGGAGGCGCTGAACGTTATAATTCACTATCATTTTTGCGTCGGATTCGAAAATCTAGACTCACAGGAGAAGGACCATGTGGTGCCCGAGGCAGCGATATCCCCTTGGAGTCAAGTCTGCTGGAGGCCGATGTATTGAATCTCGACGCAATTTGAGTGTTCCATCGGCATTAGGAGGCCCTGAACGTTAAAATTAACTATCATTCTTGCGTCGGATTCGATAATCTTAACTCACAGGAGAACGACCATAAGGTGCCCCAGGCAGCAACAGACCCTTGGAGACAAGTCGGCTGGAGGCCGATGTATTGAATCTCGACGCAATTTGAGTGTTCCATCGTCATTAGAAGGCCCTGAAAGTTACAATTAACTATCATTTTTGCGTCGGATACGAAAATCTAGACTCACAGGAGAACGACCATAAGGTGCCCGAGGCAGCAATAGACCCTTGGAGACAAGTCGGCTGGAGGCCGATGTATTGGATCTCGACGCAATTTGAGTGTTCCATCGTCATTAGAAGGCCCTGAACGTTACAATTAACTATCTTTTTTGTTTCGGATTCGAAAATGTAGACTCACAGGAGAACGACCATAAGGTGCTGAGGCAGCAATAGGCCCCTGGTGACAAGTCGGCTGGAGGCCGATGTATTGAATCTCGACGCAATTTGAGTGTTCCATCGTCATTAGAAGGCCCTGAACGTTACAATTAACTATCATTTTTGCGTCGGATACGAAAATCTAGACTCACAGGAGAACGACCATAAGGTGCTCGAGGCAGCAATAGACCCTTGGAGACAAGTCGGCTGGAGGACGATGTATTGAATCTCGACGCAATTTGAGAGTTCCATCATCATTAGGCGGCCCTGAACGTTACAATTAACTATCATTTTGGCGTCGGATTCGTAAATCTAGAGTTTCAAGAGAATGACCATAAAGTGCCCGCGGCAGCATTAGACCCTTGGAGACAAGTCGGCTGGAGGACGATGTATTGGATCGCGACGCAATTTGGGTGTTCCATCGTCATTAGGAGGCCCTGAATGTTACAATTAACTATCATTTTTGCGTCGGATTCGAAAATCTAGACTCACAGGAGAAGGACCATGTGGTCATTAGGTCATTAGGAGGCGCTGAACGTTACAATTCACTATCATTTTTGCGTCGGATTCGAAAATCTAGACTCACAGGAGAAGGACCATGTGGTGCCCGAGGCAGCGATATCCCCTTGGAGACAAGTCGGCTGGAGGCCGATGTATTGAATCTCGACGCCATTTGAGTGTTCCATCGTCATTAGAAGGCACAGAAAGTTACAATTAACTATCATTTTTGCGTCGGATACGAAAATCTAGACTCACAGGAGAACGACCATAAGGTGCCCGAGGCAGCTATAGACCCTTGGAGACTAGTCGGCTGGAGGACGATGTATTGAATCTCGACGCAATTTGAGAGTTCCATCGTCATTAGGCGGCCCTGAACGTTACAATTAACTATCATTTTGGCGTCGGATTCGTAAATCTAGACTTACAAGAGAACGACCATAAAGTGCCCGAGACAGCATTAGACCCTTGGAGACAAGTCGGCTGGAGGACGATGTATTGGATCGCGACGCAATTTGAGTCTTCTATCGTCATTAGGAGGCGCTGAACGTTACAATTCACTATCATTTTTGCGTCGGATTCGAAAATCTAGACTCACAGGAGAAGGATCATATTGTGCCCCAGACAGCAGTATCCCCTTGGAGACAAGTCGGCTGGAGGACGATGTATTGAATCTCGACGCAATTTGAGTGTTCCATCGTCATTAGAAGACCCTGAACGTTACAATTAACTATCATTTTTGCGTCGGATTCGAAAATCTAGACTCACAGGAGAACGACCGTAAGGTGCCCGAGGCAGCTATAGACCCTTGGCGACAAGTCGGCTGGAGGACGATGTATTGAATCTCGACGCAATTTGAGTGTTCCATCGTCACAAGGAGGCCCTGAATGTTACAATTAACTATCATTTTTTCCTCGGATTCGAATATCTAGACTCACAGCAGACGAACCATTTGGTGCCCGAGGCAGCAATATCCCCTTGGAGACAAATCGGCTGGAGGACGATGTATTGAATCCCGACGCAATTTGAGTCTTCTATCGTCATTAGGAGGCGCTGAACGTTACAATTCACTATCATTTTTGCGTCGGATTCGAAAATCTAGACTCACAGGAGAAGGATCATATTGTGCCCGAGACAGCAATATCCCCTTGGGGACAAGTCGGCTGGAGGACAATGTATTGAATCACGACGCAATTTGAGTGTCCCATCGTCATTAGGCGGCCCTAAACGTTACAATTAACTATCATTTTTGCGTCGGATTCGTAAATCTAGACTTACAAGAGAACGACCATAAAGTGCCCGCGGCAGCATTAGACCCTTGGAGACAAGTCGGCTGGAGGACGATGTATTGGATCGCGACGCAATTTGAGTGTTCCATCGTCATTAGGAGGCCCTGAATGTTACAATTAACTATCATTTTTGCGTCGGATTCGAAAATCTAGACTCACAGGAGAAGGACCATGTGGTCATTAGGTCATTAGGAGGCGCTGAACGTTACAATTCACTATCATTTTTGCGTCGAATTCGAAAATCTAGACTCACAGGAGAAGGACCATGAGGTGCCCGAGGCAGCAATAGACCCCTGGTGACAAGTCGGCTGGAGGCCGATGTATTGAATCTCGACGCAATTTGAGTGTTCCATCGTCATTAGAAGGCCCTGAACGTTACAATTAACTATCATTTTTGCGTCGGATTCGAAAATCTAGACTCACAGGAGAACGACCATAAGGTGCCCGAGGCAGCAATAGACTCTTGGAGACAAGTCGGCTGGAGGACGATGTATTGGATCGCGACGCAATTTGAGTCTTCTATCATCATTAGGAGGCGCTGAACGTTACAATTCACTATCATTTTTGCGTCGGATTCGAAAATCTAGACTCACAGGAGAAGGACCATGTGGTGCCCGAGGCAGCATTAGACCCTTGGAGACAAGTCGGCTGGAGGACGATGTATTGGATCGCGACGCAATTTGAGTGTTCCATCGTCATTAGGAGGCCCTGAATGTTACAATTAACTATCAGTTTTTCGTCGGATTCGAAAATCTAGACCTACAGCAGACGACCCATTTGGTGCCCGATGCAGCAATATCCCCTTGGAGACAAATCGGCTGGAGGACGATGTATTGAATCTCGACGCAATTTGAGAATTCCATCATCATTAGGCGGCCCTGAACGTTACAATTAACTATCATTTTGGCGTCGGATTCGATAATCTAAACTCACAGGAGAACGACCATACGGTGCCCGAGGCAGCAACAGACCCTTGGAGACAAGTCGGATGGAGGACGATGTATTGGATCTCGACGCAATTTGAGTGTTCCATCGTCATTACAAGGCCCTGAACGTTACAATTAACTATCATTTTTGCGTCGGATTCGAAAATCTAGACTCACAGGAGAACGACCATAAGGTGCCGAGGCAGCAATAGACCCTTGGAGACAAGTCGGCTGGAGGACGATGTATTGGATTGCGACGCAATTTGAGTCTTCTATCGTCATTAGGAGGCGCTGAACGTTATAATTCACTATCATTTTTGCGTCGGATTCGAAAATCTAGACTCACAGGAGAAGGACCATGTGGTGCCCGAGGCAGCGATATCCCCTTGGAGACAAGTCGGCTGGAGGCCGATGAATTGAATCTCGACGCAATTTGAGTGTTCCATCGGCATTAGGAGGCCCTGAACGTTAAAATTAACAATCATTCTTGCGTCGGATTCGATAATCTAAACTCACAGGAGAACGACCATAAGGTGCCCGAGGCAGCAACAGACCCTTGGAAACAAGTCGGCTGGAGGCCGATGTATTGAATCTCGACGCAATTTGAGTGTTCCATCGGCATTAGGAGGCCCTGAACGTTACAATTAACTGTCATTTTTGCGTCGGATTCGAAAATCTAGACTCACAGGAGAACGACCATAAGGTGCCCGAGGCAGCAATAGACCCTTGGAGACAAGTCGGCTGGAGGACGATGTATTGGTTCGCGACGCAATTTGATTCTTCTATCGTCATTAGGAGGCGCTGAACGTTATAATTCACTATCATTTTTGCGTCGGATTCGAAAATCTAGATTCACAGGAGAAGGACCATGTGGTGCCCGAGGCAGCGATATCCCCTTGGAGACAAGTCGGCTGGAGGCCGATGTATTGAATCTCGACGCAATTTGAGTGTTCCATCGTCATTAGAAGCCCTGAACGTTACAATTAACTATCATTTTTGCGACGGAAACGAAAATCTAGACACACAGGAGAACGACCATAAGGTGCCCGAGGCAGCAATAGACCCTTGGAGACAAGTCGGCTGGAGGACGATGTATTGAATCTCGACGCAATTTGAGAGTTCCAACGTCATTAGGCGGACCTGAACGTTACAATTAACTATCATTTTGGCGTCAGATTCGATAATCTAAACTCACAGGAGAACGACCATACGGTGCCCGAGGCAGCAACAGACCCTTGGAGACAAGTCGGATGGAGGACGTTGTATTGGATCGCGACGCAATTTGAGTCTTCTATCGTCATTAGGAGGCGCTGAACGTTATAATTAACTATCATTTTTGCGTCGGATTCGAAAATCTAGACTCACAGGAGAACGACCATAAGGTGCCCGAGGCAGCAATAGACCCTTGGAGACAAGTCGGCTGGAGGACGTTGTATTGGATCGCGACGCAATTTGAGTCTTCTATCGTCATTAGGAGGCGCTGAACGTTATAATTCACTATCATTTTTGCGTCGGATTCGAAAATCTAGACTCACAGGAGAAGGACCATGTGGTGCCCGAGGCAGCGATATCCCCTTGGAGACAAGTCGGCTGGAGGCCGATGAATTGAATCTCGACGCAATTTGAGTGTTCCATCGGCATTAGGAGGCCCTGAACGTTAAAATTAACTATCATTCTTGCGTCGGATTCGATAATCTAAACTCACAGGAGAACGACCATAAGGTGCCCGAGGCTGCAACAGACCCTTGGAAACAAGTCGGCTGGAGGCCGATGTGATGAATCTCGACGCAATTTGAGTGTTCCATCGGCATTAGGAGGCCCTGAACGTTACAATTAACTATCACTTTTGCGTCGGATTCCATAATCTAAACTCACAGGAGAACGACTATAAGGTGCCCGAGGCAGCAACAGACCCTTGGAGACAAGTCGGCTGGAGGCCGATGTATTGAATCTCGACGCAATTTGAGTGTTCCATCGTCATTAGAAGGCCCTGAACGTTACAATTAACTATCATTTTTGCGTCGGATACGAAAATCTAGACTCACAGGAGAACGACCATAAGGTGCTCGAGGCAGCAATAGACCCTTGGAGACAAGTCGGCTGGAGGACGATGTAATGAATCTCGACGCAATTTGAGAGTTCCATCATCATTAGGCGACCCTGAACGTTACAATTAACTATCATTTTGGCGTCGGATTCGTAAATCTAGACTTACAAGAGAACGACCATAAAGTGCCCGCGGCAGCATTAGACCCTTGGAGACAAGTCGGCTGGAGGACGATGTATTGGATCGCGACGCAATTTTGGTGTTCCATCGTCATTAGGAGGCCCTGAATGTTACAATTAACTATCATTTTTGCGTCGGATTCGAAAATCTTGACTCACAGGAGAAGGACCATGTGGTCATTAGGTCATTAGAAGACCCTGAACGTTACAATTAACTATCATTTTTGCGTCGGAATCGAAAATCTAGACTCACAGGAGAACGACCATAAGGTGCCCGAGGCAGCAATAGACCCTTGGCGACAAGTCGGCTGGAGGACGATGTATTGAATCTCGACGCAATTTGAGTGTTCCATCGTCATTAGAAGGCCCTGAACGTTACAATTAGCTATCATTTTTGCGTCGGATACGAAAATCTGGACACACAGGAGAACGACCATAAGGGGCCCGAGGCAGCAATAGACCCTTGGAGACAAGTCGGCTGGAGGACGATGTATTGAATCTCGATGCAATTTGAGAGTTCCATCGTCATTAGGCGGCCCTGAACGTTACAATTAACTATCATTTTGGCGTCGGATTCGTAAATCTAGACTTAAAAGAGAACGACCATAAAGTGCCCGAGGCAGCATTAGACCCTTGGAGACAAGTCGGCTGGAGGACGATGTACTGGATCGCGACGCAATTTGAGTGTTCCATCGTCACTACGAGGCCCTGAATGTTACAATTAACTATCAGTTTTTCGTCGGATTCGAAAATCTAGACCTACAGCAGACGACCCATTTGGTGCCCGATGCAGCAATATCCCCTTGGAGACAAATCGGCTGGAGGACGATGTATTGAATCCCGGCGCAATTTGAGTCTTCTATCGTCATTAGGAGGCGCTGAACGTTACAATTCACTATCATTTTGGCGTCGGATTCGAAAATCTAGACTCACAGGAGAAGGATCATATTGTGCCCGAGACAGCAATATCCCCTTGGAGACAAGTCGGCTGGAGGACGATGTATTGAATCTCGACGCAATTTGAGTGTTCCATCGTCATTAGAAGGCCCTGAACGTTACAATTAACTATCTTTTTTGCGTCGGATTCGAAAATCTAGACTCACAGGAGAACGACCATAAGGTGCCCGAGGCAGCAATAGACCCTTGGAGACAAGTCGGCTGGAGGACGATGTGTTGGATCGCGACGCAATTTGAGTCTTCTATCGTCATTAGGAGGCGCTGAACGTTATAATTCACTATCATTATTGCGCCGGATTCGAAAATCTAGACTCACAGGAGAAGGACCATGTGGTACCCGAGGCAGCGATATCCCCTTGGAGACAAGTCGGCTGGAGGCCGATGAATTGAATCTCGACACAATTTGAGTGTTCCATCGGCATTAGGAGGCCCTGAACGTTACAATTAACCATCATTTTTGCGTCGGATTCGATAATCTAAACTCACAGGAGAACGACTATAAGGTGCCCGAGGCAGCAACAGACCCTTGGAGACAAGTCGGCTGGAGGCCGATGTACTGGATCGCGACGCAATTTGAGTGTTCCATCGGCATTAGGAGGCCCTGAACGTTAAAATTAACTATCATTTTTGCGTCGGATTCGATAATCTAAACTCACAGGAGAACGACCATACGGTGCCCGAGGCAGCAACAGACCCTTGGAGACAAGTCGGCTGGAGGACGATGTATTGAATCTCGATGCAATTTGAGAGTTCCATCGTCATTAGGCGGCCCTGAACGTTACAATTAACTATCATTTTGGCGTCGGATTCGTAAATCTAGACTTACAAGAGAACGACCATAAAGTGCCCGCGGCAGCATTAGACCCTTGGAAACAAGTCGGCTGGAGGACGATGTATTGGATCGCGACGCAATTTGGGTGTTCCATCGTCATTAGGAGGCCCTGAATGTTACAATTAACTATCATTTTTGCGTCGGATTCGAAAATCTAGACTCACAGGAGAAGGACCATGTGGTCATTAGGTCATTAGGAGGCGCTGAACGTTACAATTAACTATCATGTTTTCGTCGGATTCGAAAATCTAGACTCACAGGAGAAGGACCATGTGGTGCCCGAGGCAGCGATATCCCCTTGGAAACAAGTCGGCTGGAGGCCGATGTATTGAATCTCGACGCAATTTGAGTGTTCCATCGTCATTAGAAGGCCCTGAAAGTTACAATTAACTATCATTTTTGCGTCGGATTCGAAAATCTAGACTCACATGAGAACGACCATAAGGTGCCCGAGGCAGCAATAGACCCTTGGAGACAAGTCGGCTGGAGACCGATGTATTGAATCTCGACGCAATTTGAGTGTTCCATCGGCATTAGGAGGCCCTGAACGTTAAAATTAACTATCATTTTTGCGTCGGATTCGATAATCTAAACTCACAGGAGAACGACCATACGGTGCCCGAGGCAGCAACAGACCCTTGGAGACAAGTCGGCTGGAGGACGATGTATTGGATCTCGACGCAATTTGAGTGTTCCATCGTCATTACAAGGCCCTGAACGTTACAATTAACTATCAGTTTTTCGTCGGATTCGAAAATCTAGACTCACAGCAGACGAACGATTTGGTGCCCGAGGCAGCAATATCCCCTTGGAGACAAATCGGCTGGAGGACGATGTATTGAATCCCGACGCAATTTGAGTCTTCTATCGTCATTAGGAGGCGCTGAACGTTACAATTCACTATAATTTTTGCGTCGGATTCGAAAATCTAGACTCACAGGAGAAGGATCATATTGTGCCCGAGACAGCAATATCCCCTTGGAGACAAGTCGGCTGGAGGACGATGTATTGAATCTCGACGCAATTTGAGTGTTCCATCGTCATTAGAAGGCCCTGAACGTTACAATTAACTATCATTTTTGCGTCGGATTCGAAAATCTAGACTCACAGGAGAACGACCATAAGGTGCCCGAGGCAGCAATAGACCCTTGGAGACAAGTCGGCTGGAGGACGATGTATTGGATCGCGACGCAATTTGATTCTTCTATCGTCATTAGGAGGCGCTGAACGTTATAATTCACTATCATTTTTGCGTCGGATTCGAAAATCTAGACTCACAGGAGAAAGGACGACGTGGTGCCCTTAGCAGCGATATCCCCTTGGAGACAAGTCGGCTGGAGGCCGATGTATTTAATCTCGACGCAATTTGAGTGTTGCATCGTCATTAGAAGGCCCTGAATGTTACAATTAACTATCATTTTTGCGTCGGATTCGAAAATCTAGACTCACAGGAGAAGGATCATATTGTGCCCGAGACAGCAATATCCCCTTGGAGACAAGTCGGCTGGAGGACGATGTATTGAATCTCGACACAATTTGAGTGTCCCATCGTCATTAGAAGGCCCTGAACGTTACAATTAACTATCATTTTTGCGTCGGATTCGAAAATCTAGACTCACAGGAGAACGACCATAAGGTGCCCGAGGCAGCAATAGACTCTTGGAGACAAGTCGGCTGGAGGACGATGTATTGGATCGCGACGCAATTTGAGTCTTCTATCGTCATTAGGAGGCGCTGAACGTTACAATTCACTATCATTTTTGCGTCAGATTCGAAAATCTAGATTCACAGGAGAAGGACCATGTGGTGCCCGAGGCAGCGATATCCCCTTGGAGACAAGTCGGCTGGAGGCCGATGTATTGAATCTCGACGCAATTTGAGTGTTCCATCGTCATTAGAAGCCCTGAACGTTACAATTAACTATCATTTTTGCGTCGGAAACGAAAATCTAGACACACAGGAGAACGACCATTAGGTGCCCGAGGCAGCAATAGACCCTTGGAGACAAGTCGGCTGGAGGACGATGTATTGAATCTCGACGCAATTTGAGAGTTCCAACGTCATTAGGCGGACCTGAACGTTACAATTAACTATCATTTTGGCGTCAGATTCGATAATCTAAACTCACAGGAGAGCGACCATACGGTGCCCGAGGCAGCAACAGACCCTTGGAGACAAGTCGGATGGAGGACGATGTATTGGATCTCGACGCAATTTGAGTGTTCCATCGTCATTACAAGGCCCTGAACGTTACAATTAACTATCATTTTTGCGTCGGATTCGAAAATCTAGACTCACAGGAGAACGACCATAAGGTGCCCGAGGCAGCAATAGACCCTTGGAGACAAGTCGGCTGGAGGACGATGTATTGGGTCGCGACGCAATTTGAGTCTTCTATCGTCATTAGGAGGCGCTGAATGTTATCATTCACTATCATTTTTGCGTCGGATTCGAAAATCTAGACTCACAGGAGAAGGACCATGTGGTGCCCGAGGCAGCGATATCCCCTTGGAGACAAGTCGGCTGGAGGCCGATGAATTGAATCTCGACGCAATTTGAGTGTTCCATCGGCATTAGGAGGCCCTGAACGTTAAAATTAACTATCATTCTTGCGTCGGATTCGATAATCTAAACTGACAGGAGAACGACCATAAGGTGCCCGAGGCAGCAACAGATTCTTGGAGACAAGTCGGCTGGAGGCCGATGTATTGAATCTCGACGCAATTTGAGTGTTCCATCGGCATTAGGAGGCCCTGAACGTTACAATTAACTATCATTTTTGCGTCGGATTCGATAATCTAAACTCACAGGAGAACGACTATAAGGTGCCCGAGGCAGCAACAGACCCTTGGAGACAAGTCGGCTGGAGGCCGATGTATTGAATCTCGACGCAATTTGAGTGTTCCATCGTCATTAGAAGGCCCTGAACGTTACAATTAACTATCATTTTTGCGTCGGATACGAAAATCTAGACACACAGGAGAACGACCATAAGTTGCCCGAGACAGCAATAGACCCTTGGAGACAAGTCGGCTGGAGGACGATGTATTGAATCTCGACGCAATTTGAGTGTTCCATCGTCATTAGGCGGCCCTGAACGTTACAATTAACTATCATTTTGGCGTCGGATTCGTAAATCTAGACTTACAAGAGAACGACCATAAAGTGCCCGAGGCAGCATTAGACCCTTGGAGACAAGTCGGGTGGAGGACGATGTATTGGATCGCGACGCAATTTGAGTGTTCCATCGTCATTAGGAGGCCCTGAATGTTACAATTAACTATCAGTTTTTCGTCGGATTCGAAAATCTAGACTCACAGCAGACGAACCATTTGGTGCCCGAGGCCGCAATATCCCTTTGGAGACAAATCGGCTGGAGGACGATGTATTGAATCCCGACGCAATTTGAGTGTTCCATCGTCATTAGAAGGCCCTGAAAGTTACAATTCACTACCATTTTTGCGTCGGATTCGAAAATCTAGACTCACAGGAGAAGGATCATATTGTGCCCGAGACAGCAGTATCCCCTTGGAGACAAGTCGGCTGGAGGACGATGTATTGAATCTCGACGCAATTTGAGTGTTCCATCGTCATTAGAAGGCCCTGAACGTTACAATTAACTATCATTTTTGCGTCGGAATCGAAAATCTAGACTCACAGGAGAACGACCATAAGGTGCCCGAGGCAGCAATAGACCCTTGGCGACAAGTCGGATGGAGGACGATGTATTGAATCTCGACGCAATTTGAGTGTTCCATCGTCATTAGAAAGCCCTGAACGTTACAATTAACTATCATTTTTGCGTCGGATACGAAAATCTGGACACACAGGAGAACGACCATAAGGGGCCCGAGGCAGCAATAGACCCTTGGAGACAAGTCGGCTGGAGGACGATGTATTGAATCTCGACGCAATTTGAGAGTTCCATCGTCATTAGGCGGCCCTGAACGTGACAATTAACTATCATTTTGGCGTCGGATTCGTAAATCTAGACTTACAAGAGAACGACCATAAAGTGCCCGAGGCAGCATTAGACCCTTGGAGACAAGTCGGCTGGAGGACGATGTACTGGATCGCGACGCAATTTGAGTGTTCCATCGTCACTAGGAGGCCCTGAATGTTACAATTAACTATCAGTTTTTCGTCGGATTCGAAAATCTAGACTCACAGCAGACGAACCATTTGGTGCACGAGGCAGCAATATCCCCTTGGAGACAAATCGGCTGGAGGACGATGTATTGAATCCCGACGCAATTTGAGTCTTCTATCGTCATTAGGAGGCTCTGAACGTTACAATTCACAAACATTTTTGCGTCGGATTCGAAAATCTAGACTCACAGGAGAAGGATCATATTGTGCCCGAGACAGCAATATCCCCTTGGAGACAAGTCGGCTAGAGGACAATGTATTGAATCTCGACGCAATTTGAGTGTCCCATCGTCATTACGCGGCCCTAAACGTTACAATTAACTATAATTTTTTCGTCGGATTCGTAAATCTAGACTTACAAGAGAACGACCATAAAGTGCCCGCGGCAGCATTAGACCTTTGGAGACAAGTCGGCTGGAGGACGATGTATTGGATCGCGACGCAATTTGAGTGTTCCATCGTCATTAGGAGGCCCTGAATGTTACAATTAACTATCAATTTTGCGTCGGATTCGAAAATATAGACTCACAGGAGAACGACCATAAGGTGCCCGAGGCAGCAATAGACCCTTGGAGACAAGTCGGCTGGAGGACGATGTAATGGATCGCGACGCAATTTGAGTCTTCTATCGTCATTAGGAGGCGCTCAACGTTATAATTCACTATCATTTTTGCGTCGGATTCGAAAATCTAGACTCACAGGAGAAGGACCATGTGGTGCCCGAGGCAGCGATATCCCCTTGGAGACAAGTCGGCTGGAGGCCGATGAATTGAATCTCGACGCAATTTGAGTGTTCCATCGGCATTAGGAGGCCCTGAACGCTAAAATTAACTATCATTCTTGCGTCGGATTCGATAATCTAAACTCACAGGAGAACGACCATAAGGTGCCCGAGGCAGCAACAGACCCTTGGAGACAAGTCGGCTGGAGGCCGATGTATTGAATCTCGACGCAATTTGAGTGTTCCATCGGCATTAGGAGGCCCTAAACGTTACAATTAACTATCATTTTAGCGTCGGATTCGATAATCTAAACTCACAGGAGAACGACAATAAGGTGCCCGAGGCAGCAACAGACCCTTGGAGACAAGTCGGCTGGAGGCCGATGTATTGAATCTCGACGCAATTTGAGTGTTCCATCGTCATTAGAAGGCCCTGAACGTTACAATTAACTATCATTTTTGCGTCGGATACGAAAATCTAGACTCACAGGAGAACGACCATAAGGTGCTCGAGGCAGCAATAGACCCTTGGAGACAAGTCGGCTGGAGGACGATGTAATGAATCTCGATGCAATTTGAGAGTTCCATCATCATTAGGCGGCCCTGAACGTTACAATTAACTATCATTTTGGCGTCGGATTCGTAAATCTAGTCTTACAAGAGAACGACCATAAAGTGCCCGCGGCAGCATTAGACCCTTGGAGACAAGTCGGCTGGAGGACGATGTATTGGATCGCGACGCAATTTGGGTGTTCCATCGTCAATAGGAGGCCCTGAATGTTACAATTAACTATCATTTTTGCGTCGGATTCGAAAATCTAGACTCACAGGAGAAGGACCATGTGGTCATTAGGTCATTAGGAGGCGCTGAACGTTACAATTCACTATCATTTTTGCGTCGGTTTCGATAATCTAGACTCACAGGAGAAGGACCATGTGGTGCCCGAGGCAGCGATATCCCCTTGGAGACAAGTCGGCTGGAGGCCGATGTATTGAATCTCGACGCAATTTGAATGTTCCATCGTCATTAGAAGGCCCTGAAAGTTACAATTACCTATCATTTTTGCGTCGGATACGAAAATCTAGACTCACAGGAGAACGACCATAAGGTGCCCGAGGCAGCAATAGACCCTTGGAGACAAGTCGGCTGGAGGACGATGTATAGAATCTCGACGCAATTTGAGAGTTCCATCGTCATTAGGCGGCCCTGAACGTTACAATTAACTATCATTTTGGCGACGGATTCGTAAATCTAGACTTACAAGAGAACGACCATAAAGTGCCCGAGGCAGCATTAAACCCTTGGAGACAAGACGGCTGGAGGACGATGTATTGGATCGCGACGCAATTTGAGTGTTCCATCGTCATTAGGAGGCCCTGAATGTTACAATTAACTATCAGTTTTTCGTCGGATTCGAAAATCTAGACTCACAGCAGACGAACCATTTGGTGCCCGTGGCAGCAATATCCCCTTGGAGACAAATCGGCTGGAGGACGATGTATTGAATCCCGACGCAATTTGAGTCTTCTATCGTCATTAGGAGGCGCTGAACGTTACAATTCACTACCATTTTTGCGTCGGATTCGAAAATCTAGACTCACAGGAGAATTATCATATTGTGACCGAGACAGCAGTATCCCCTTGGAGACAAGTCGGCTGGAGGACGATGTATTGAATCTCGACGCAATTTGAGTGTTCCATCGTCATTAGAAGACCCTGAACGTTACAATTAACTATCATTTTTGCGTCGGAATCGAAAATCTAGACTCACAGGAGAACGACCATAAGGTGCCCGAGGCAGCAATAGACCCTTGGCGACAAGTCGGTTGGAGGACGATGTATTGAATCTCGACGCAATTTGGGTGTTCCATCGTCATTAGAAGGCCCTGAACGTTACAATTAACTATCATTTTAGCGTCGGATACGAAAATCTGGACACACAGGAGAACGACCATAAGGGGCCCGAGGCAGCAATAGACCCTTGGAGACAAGTCGGCTGGAGGACGATGTATTGAATCTCGACGCAATTTGAGAGTTCCATCGTCTTTAGGCGGCCCTGAACGTTACAATTAACTATCATTTTGGCGTCGGATTCGTAAATCTAGACTTACAAGAGAACGACCATAAAGTGCCCGAGGCAGCATTAGACTCTTGGAGACAAGTCGGCTGGAGGACGATGTACTGGATCGCGACGCAATTTGAGTGTTCCATCGTCACTAGGAGGCCCTGAATGTTACAATTAACTATCAGTTTTTCGTCGGATTCGAAAATCTAGACTCACAGCAGACGAACCAATTGGTGCCCGAGGCAGCAATATCCCCTTGGAGACAAATCGGCTGGAGGACGATGTATTGAATCCCGACGCAATTTGAGTCTTCTATCGTCATTAGGAGGCTCTGAACGTTACAATTCACTATCATTTTTGCGTCGGATTCGAAAATCTAGACTCACAGGAGAAGGATCATATTGTGCCCGAGACAGCAATATCCCCTTGGAGACAAGTCGGCTGGAGGCCGATGTATTAAATCTCGACGCAATTTGAGTGTCTCATCGTCATTACGCGGCCCTAAACGTTACAATTAACTATCATTTTTTCGTCGGATTCGTAAATCTAGACTTACAAGAGAACGACCATAAAGTGCCCGCGGCAGCATTAGACCCTTGGAGACAAGTCGGCTGGAGGACGATGTATTGGATCGCGAAGCAATTTGAGTGTTCCATCGTCATTAGGAGGCCCTGAATGTTACAATTAACTATCAATTTTGCGTCGGATTCGAAAATCTAGACTCACAGGAGAAGAACCATGTGGTCATTAGGTCATTAGGAGGCGCTGAACATTACGATTCACTATCATTTTTGCGTCGAATTCGAAAATCTAGACTCACAGGAGAAGGACCAAGTGGTGCCCGAGGCAGCGATATCCCCTTGGAGACAAGTCGGCTGGAGGCCGATGTATTGAATCTCGACGCAATTTGAGTGTTGCATCGTCATTAGAAGGCCCTGAAAGTTACAATTAACTATCACTTTTGCGTCGGATACGAAAATCTAGACTCACAGGAGAACGACCATAAGGTGCCCGAGGCAGCAATAGACCCTTGGAGACAAGTCGGCTGGAGGACGATGTATTGAATCTCGACGCAATTTGACAGTTCCATCGTCATTAGGCGGCCCTGAACGTTACAACTAACAATCATTTTGGCGTCGGATTCGTAAATCTAGACTTACAAGAGAACGACCATAAAGTCCCCGAGGCAGCATTAGACCCTTGGAGACAAGTCGGCTGGAGGACGATGTATTGGATCCCGACGCAATTTGAGTGTTCCATCGTCATTAGGAGGCCCTGAATGTTACAATTAACTATCAGTTTTCCGTCGGATTCGAAAATCTAGACTCACAGCAGACGAACCATTTGGTGCCCGAGGCAGACTTGGAGACAAATCGGCTGGAGGACGATGTATTGAATCCCGACGCAATTTCAGTCTTCTATCGTCATTAGGAGGCGCTGAACGTTACAATTCACTATCATTTTTGCGTCGGATTCGAAAATCTAGACTCACAGGAGAACGATCATATTGTGCCCGAGACAGCAATATCCCCTTGGAGACAAGTCGGCTGGAGGACGATGTATTGGATCTCGACGCAATTTGAGTGTTCCATCGTCATTAGAAGGCCCTGAACGTTACAATTAACTATCATTTTTGCGTCGGATTCGAAAATCTAGACTCACAGGAGAACGACCACAAGGTGCCCGAGGCAGCAATAGACCCTTGGAGACAAGTCGGCTGGAGACCGATGTATTGAATCTCGACGCAATTTGAGTGTTCCATCGGCATTAGGAGGCCCTGAACGTTAGAATTAACTATCATTTTTGCGTCGGATTCGATAATCTAAACTCACAGGAGAACGACCATACGGTGCCCGAGGCAGCAACAGACCCTTGGAAACAAGTCGGCTGGAGGACGATGTATTGGATGTCGACGCAATTTGAGTGTTCCATCGTCATTACAAGGCCCTGAACGTTACAATTAACTATCAGATTTTCGTCGGATTCGAAAATCTAGACTCACAGCAAACGAACGATTTGGTGCCCGAGGCAGCAATATCCCCTTGGAGACAAATCGGCTGGAGGACGATGTATTGAATCCCGACGCAATTTGAGTCTTCTATCGTCATTAGGAGGCGCTGAACGTTACAATTCACTATAATTTTTGCGTCGGATTCGAAAATCTAGAGTCACAGGAGAAGGATCATATTGTGCCCGAGACAGCAATATCCCCTTGGTGACAAGTCGGCTGGAGGACGATGTATTGAATCTCGACGCAATTTGAGTGTTCCATCGTCATTAGAAGGCCCTGAACGTTAGAATTAACTATCATTTTTGCGTCGGATTCGAAAATCTAGACTCACAGGAGAACGACCATAAGGTGCCCGAGGCAGCAATATACCCTTGGAGACAAGTCGGCTGGAGGACGATGTATTGGATCGCGACGCAATTTGAGTCTTCTATCGTCATTAGGAGGCGCTGAACGGTATAATTCAGTATCATTTTTGCGTCGGATTCGAAAATCTAGACTCACAGGAGAAAGGACCACGTGGTGCCCGAGGCAGCGATATCCCCTTGGAGACAAGGCGGCTGGAGGCCGATGTATTTAATCTCGACGCAATTTGATTGTTCCATCGGCATTAGGAGGCCCTGAACAATAAAATTAACTATCATTCTTGCGTCGGATTCGATAATCTAAACTCACAGGAGAACGACCATAAGGTGCCCGAGGCAGCAACAGACCCTTGGAGACAAGTCGGCTGGAGGCCGATGTATTGAATCTCGACGCAATTTGAGTGTTCCATCATCATTAGGAGGCCCTGAACGTTACAATTAACAATCATTTTTGCGTCGGATTCGATAATCTAAACTCACAGGAGAACGACTATACGGTGCCCGAGGCAGCAATAGACCCTTGGAGACAAGTCGGCTGGAGGCCGATGTATTGAATCTCGACGCAATTTGAGTGTTCCATCGTCATTAGAAGGCACTGAACGTTACAATTAACTATCATTTTTGCGTCGGATTCGAAAATCTAGACTCACAGGAGAACGACCATAAAGTGCCCGAGGCAGCAATAGACCCCTGGTGACAAGTCGGCTGGAGGCCGACGTATTGAATCTCGACGCAATTTGAGTGTTCCATCGTCATTAGAAGGCCCTGAACGTTACAATTAACTATCATTTTGGCGTCGGATTCGAAAATCTAGACTTACAAGAGAACGACCATAAAGTGCCCGAGGCAGCATTAGACCCTTGGAGAGAAGTCGGCTGGAGGACGATGTATTGGATCGCGACGCAATTTGAGTGTTCCATCGTCATTAGGAGGCCCTGAATGTTACAATTAACTATCAGTTTTTCGTTGGATTCGAAAATCTAGACTCACAGCAGACGAACCAATTGGTGCCCGAGGCAGCAATATCCCCTTGGAGACAAATCGGCTGGAGGACGATGTATTGAATCCCGACGCAATTTGAGTCTTCTATCGTCATTAGGAGGCTCTGAACGTTACAATTCACTATCATTTTTGCGTCGGATTCGAAAATCTAGACTCACAGGAGAAGGATCATATTGTGCCCGAGACAGCAATATCCCCTTGGAGACAAGTCGGCTGGAGGACAATGTATTGAATCTCGACGCAATTTGAGTGTCCCATCGTCATTACGCGGCCCTAAACGTTACAATTAACTATCATTTTTTCGTCGGATTCGTAAATCTAGACTTACAAGAGAACGACCATAAAGTGCCCGCGGCAGCATTAGACCCTTGGAGACAAGTCGGCTGGAGGACGATGTATTGGATCGCGACGCAATTTGAGTGTTCCATCGTCATTAGGAGGCCCTGAATGTTACAATTAACTATCAATTTTGCGTCGGATTCGAAAATCTAGACTCACAGGAGAAGAACCATGTGGTCATTAGTTCATTAGGAGGCGCTGAACGTTACGATTCACTATCATTTTGGCGTCGAATTCGAAAATCTAGACTCACAGGAGAAGGACCAAGTGGTGCCCGAGGCAGCGATATCCCCTTGAGACAAGTCGGCTGGAGGCCGATGTATTGAATCTCGACGCAATTTGAGTGTTGCATCGTCATTAGAAGGCCCTGAAAGTTACAATTAACTATCACTTTTGCGTCGGATACGAAAATCTAGACTCACAGGAGAACGACCATAAGGTGCCCGAGGCAGCAATAGACCCTTGGAGACAAGTCGGCTGGAGGACGATCTATTGAATCTCGACGCAATTTGACAGTTCCATCGTCATTAGGCGGCCCTGAACGTTACAACTAACAATCATTTTGGCGTCGGATTCGTAAATCTAGACTTACAAGAGAACGACCATAAAGTCCCCGAGGCAGCATTAGACCCTTGGAGACAAGTCGGCTGGAGGACGATGTATTGGATCGCGACGCAATTTGAGTGTTCCATCGTCATTAGGAGGCCCTGAATGTTACAATTAACTATCAGTTTTCCGTCGGATTCGAAAATCTAGACTCACAGCAGACGAACCATTTGGTGCCCGAGGTAGACTTGGAGACAAATCGGCTGGAGGACGATGTATTGAATCCCGACGCAATTTCAGTCTTCTATCGTCATTAGGAGGCGCTGAACGTTACAATTCACTATCATTTTTGCGTCGGATTCGAAAATCTAGACTCACAGGAGAACGATCATATTGTGCCCGAGACAGCAATATCCCCTTGGAGACAAGTCGGCTGGAGGACGATGTATTGGATCTCGACGCAATTTGAGTGTTCCATCGTCATTAGAAGGCCCTGAACGTTACAATTAACTATCATTTTTGCGTCGGATTCGAAAATCTAGACTCACAGGAGAACGACCACAAGGTGCCCGAGGCAGCAATAGACCCTTGGAGACAAGTCGGCTGGAGACCGATGTATTGAATCTCGACGCAATTTGAGTGTTCCATCGGCATTAGGAGGCCCTGAACGTTAGAATTAACTATCATTTTTGCGTCGGATTCCATAATCTAAACTCACAGGAGAACGACCATACGGTGCCCGAGGCAGCAACAGACCCTTGGAGACAAGTCGGCTGGAGGACGATGTATTGGATGTCGACGCAATTTGAGTGTTCCATCGTCATTACAAGGCCCTGAACGTTACAATTAACTATCAGATTTTCGTCGGATTCGAAAATCTAGACTCACAGCAGACGATCGATTTGGTGCCCGAGGCAGCAATATCCCCTTGGAGACAAAACGGCTGGAGGACGATGTATTGAATCCCGACGCAATTTGAGTCTTCTATCGTCATTAGGAGGCGCTGAACGTTACAATTCACTATAATTTTTGCGTCGGATTCGAAAATCTAGACTCACAGGAGAAGGATCATATTGTGCCCGAGACAGCAATATCCCCTTGGAGACAAGTCCGCTGGAGGACGATGTATTGAATCTCGACGCAATTTGAGTGTTCCATCGTCATTAGAAGGCCCTGAACGTTAGAATTAACTATCATTTTTGCGTCGGATTCGAAAATCTAGACTCACAGGAGAACGACCATAAGGTGCCCGAGGCAGCAATAGACTCTTGGAGACAAGTCGGCTGGAGGACGATGTATTGGATCGCGACGCAATTTGAGTCTTCTATCGTCATTAGGAGGCGCTGAACGTTATAATTCACTATCATTTTTGCGTCGGATTCGAAAATCTAGACTCACAGGAGAAAGGACCACGTGGTGCCCGAGGCAGCGATATCCCCTTGGAGACAAGTCGGCTGGAGGCCGATGTATTTAATCTCGACGCAATTTGATTGTTCCATCGGCATTAGGAGGCCCTGAACGTTAAAATAACTATCATTCTTGCGTCGGATTCGATAATCTAAACTCACAGGAGAACGACCATAAGGTGCCCGAGGCAGCAACAGACCCTTGGAGACAAGTCGCCTGGAGGCCGATGTATTGAATCTCGACTCAATTTGAGTGTTCCATCGGCATTAGGAGGCCCTGAACGTTACAATTAACTATCATTTTTGCGTCGGATTCGATAATCTAAACTCACAGGAGAACGACTATAAGGTGCCCGAGGCAGCAATAGACCCTTGGAGACAAGTCGGCTGGAGGCCGATGTATTGAATCTCGACGCAATTTGAGTGTTCCATCGTCATTAGAAGGCACTGAACGTTACAATTAACTATCATTTTTGCGTCGGATTCGAAAATCTAGACTCACAGGAGAACGACCATAAAGTGCCCGAGGCAGCAATAGACCCCTGGTGACAAGTCGGCTGGAGGCCGACGTATTGAATCCCGACGCAATTTGAGTGTTCCATCGTCATTAGAAGGCCCTGAACGTTACAATTAACTATCACTTTGGCGTCGGATTCGAAAATCTAGACTTACAAGAGAACGACCATAAAGTGCCCGAGGCAGCATTAGACCCTTGGAGAGAAGTCGGCTGGAGGACGATGTATTGGATCGCGACGCAATTTGAGTGTTCCATCGTCATTAGGAGGCCCTGAATGTTACAATTAACTATCAGTTTTTCGTCGGATTCGAAAATCTAGACTCACAGCAGACGAACCACTTGGTGCCCGAGGCAGCAATATCCCCTTGGAGACAAATCGGCTGGAGGACGATGTATTGAATCCCGACGCAATTTGAGTCTTCTATCGTCATTAGGAGGCGCTGAACGTTACAATTCACTATCCTTTTTGCGTCGGATTCGAAAATCCAGACTCACAGGAGAAGGATCATATTGTGCCCGAGACAGCAATATCCCCTTGGAGACAAGTCGGCTGGAGGCCGATGTATTGAATCTCGACGCAATTTGAGTGTTCCATCGTCATGAGAAGGCCCTGAACGTTACAATTAACTATCATTTTTGCGTCGGATACGAAAATCTAACACACAGGAGAACGACCATAAGGTGCCCGAGGCAGCAATAGACCCTAGGAGACATGTCGGCTGGAGGACGATGTATTGAATCTCGACGCAATTTGAGAGTTCCATCATCATTAGGCGGACCTGAACGTTACAATTAACTATCATTTTTTCGTCGGATTCGTAAATCTAGACTTACAAGAGAACGACCACAAAGTGCCCGCGGCAGCATTAGACCCTTGGAGACAAGTCGGCTGGAGGACGATGTATTGGATCGCGACGCAATTTGAGTGTTCCATCGTCATTAGGAGGCCCTGAATGTTACAATTAACTATCAATTTTGCGTCGGATTCGAAAATCTAGACTCACAGGAGAAGAACCATGTGGTCATTAGGAGGCGCTGAACGTTACGATTCACTATCATTTTTGCGTCGAATTCGAAAATCTAGACTCACAGGAGAAGGACCAAGTGGTGCCCGAGGCAGCGATATCCCCTTGGAGACAAGTCGGCTGGAGGACGATGTATTGAATCTCGACGCAATTTGAGTGTTGCATCGTCATTAGAAGGCCCTGAAAGTTACAATTAACTATCACTTTTGCGTCGGATACGAAAATCTAGACTGACAGGAGAACGACCATAAGGTGCCCGAGGCAGCAATAGACCCTTGGAGACAAGTCGGCTGGAGGACGATGAATTGAATCTCGACGCAATTTGACAGTTCCATCGTCATTAGGCGGCCCTGAACGTTACAACTAACAATCATTTTGGCGTCGGATTCGTAAATCTAGACTTACAAGAGAACGACCATAAAGTCCCCGAGGCAGCATTAGACCCTTGGAGACAAGTCGGCTGGAGGACGATGTATTGGATCGCGACGCAATTTGAGTGTTCCATCGTCATTAGGAGGCCCTGAATGTTACAATTAACTATCAGTTTTCCGTCGGATTCGAAAATCTAGACTCACAGCAGACGAACCATTTGGTGCCCGAGGCAGACTTGGAGACAAATCGGCTGGAGGACGATGTATTGAATCCCGACGCAATTTCAGTCTGCTATCGTCATTAGGAGGCGCTGAACGTTACAATTCACTATCATTTTTGCGTCGGATTCGAAAATCTAGACTCACAGGAGAACGATCATATTGTGCCCGAGACAGCAATATCCCCTTGGAGACAAGTCGGCTGGAGGACGATGTATTGGATCTCGACGCAATTTGAGTGTTCCATCGTCATTAGAAGGCCCTGAACGTTACAATTAACTATCATTTTTGCGTCGGATTCGAAAATCTAAACTCACAGGAGAACGACCACAAGGTGCCCGAGGCAGCAATAGACCCTTGGAGACAAGTCGGCTGGAGACCGATGTATTGAATCTCGACGCAATTTGAGTGTTCCATCGGCATTAGGAGGCCCCGAACGTTAGAATTAACTATCATTTTTGCGTCGGATTCCATAATCTTAACTCACAGGAGAACGACCATACGGTGCCCGAGGCAGCAACAGACCCTTGGAGACAAGTCGGCTGGAGGACGATGTATTGGATGTCGACGCAATTTGAGTGTTCCATCGTCATTACAAGGCCCTGAACGTTACAATTAACTATCAGATTTTCGTCGGATTCGAAAATCTAGACTCACAGCAGACGAACGATTTGGTGCCCGAGGCAGCAATATCCCCTTGGAGACAAATCGGCTGGAGGACGATGTATTGAATCTCGACGCAATTTGAGTCTTCTATCGTCATTAGGAGGCGCTGAACGTTACAATTCACTATCATTTTTGCGTCGGATTCGAAAATCTAGACTCACAGGAGAAAGGACCACGTGGTGCCCGAGGCAGCGATATCCCCTTGGAGACAAGTCGGCTGGAGGCCGATGTATTTAATCTCGACGCAATTTGATTGTTCCATCGGCATTAGGAGGCCCTGAACGTTAAAATGAACTATCATTCTTGCGTCGGATCCGATAATCTAAACTCACAGGAGAACGACCATAAGGTGCCCGAGGCAGCAATAGACCATTGGAGACAAGTCGGCTGGAGGACGATGTATTGAATCTCGACGCAATTTGTGTGTTCCATCGTCATTAGAAGGCCCTGAACGTTAGAATTAACTATCATTTTTGCGTCGGATTCGAAAATCTAGACTCACAGGAGAACGACCATAAGGTGCCCGAGGCAGCAATAGACCCTTGGAGACAAGTCGGCTGGAGGACGATGTATTGGATCGCGACGCAATTTGAGTCTTCTATCGTCATTAGGAGGCGCTGAACGTTATAATTCACTATCATTTTTGCGTCGGATTCGAAAATCTAGACTCACAGGAGAAAGGACCACGTGGTGCCCGAGGCAGCGATATCCCCTTGGAGACAAGTCGGCTGGAGGCCGATGTATTTAATCTCGACGCAATTTGATTGTTCCATCGGCATTAGGAGGCCCTGAACGTTAAAATTAACTATCATTCTTGCGTCGGATTCGATAATCTAAACTCACAGGAGAACGACCATAAGGTGCCCGAGGCAGCAACAGACCCTTGGAGACAAGTCGGCTGGAGGCCGATGTATTGAATCTCGACGCAATTTGAGTGTTCCATCGGCATTAGGAGGCCCTGAACGTTACAATTAACTATCATTTTTGCGTCGGATTCGATAATCTAAACTCACAGGAGAACGACTATAAGGTGCCCGAGGCAGCAATAGACCCTTGGAGACAAGTCGGCTGGAGGCCGATGTATTGAATCTCGACGCAATTTGAGTGTTCCATCGTCATTAGAAGGCACTGAACGTTACAATTAACTATCATTTTTGCGTCGGATTCGAAAATCTAGACTCACAGGAGAACGACCATAAAGTGCCCGAGGCAGCAATAGACCCCTGGTGACAAGTCGGCTGGAGGCCGACGTATTGAATCTCGACGCAATTTGAGTGTTCCATCGTCATTAGAAGGCCCTGAACGTTACAATTAACTATCATTTTGGCGTCGGATTTGAAAATCTAGACTTACAAGAGAACGACCATAAAGTGCCCGAGGCAGCATTTGACCCTTGGAGAGAAGTTGGCTGGAAGACGATGTATTGGATCGCGACGCAATTTGAGTGTTCCATCGTCATTAGGAGGCCCTGAATGTTACAATTAACTATCAGTTTTTCGTCGGATTCGAAAATCTAGACTCACAGCAGACGAACCATTTGGTGCCCGAGGCAGCAATATCCCCTTGGAGACAAATCGGCTGGAGGACGATGTATTGAATCCCGACGCAATTTGAGTCTTCTATCGTCATTAGGAGGCGCTGAACGTTACAATTCACTATCATTTTTGCGTCGGATTCGAAAATCCAGACTCACAGGAGAAGGATCATATTGTGCCCGAGACAGCAATATCCCCTTGGAGACAAGTCGGCTGGAGGCCGATGTATTGAATCTCGACGCAATTTGAGTGTTCCATCGTCATTAGAAGGCCCTGAACGTTACAATTAACTATCATTTTTGCGTCGGATACGAAAATCTAAACACACAGGAGAACGACCTTAAGGTGCCCGAGGCAGCAATAGACCCTTGGAGACATGTCGGCTGGAGGACGATGTATTGAATCTCGACGCAATTTGAGAGTTCCATCATCATTAGGCGGACCTGAACGTTACAATTAACTCTCATTTTGGCGTCGGATTCGTAAATCTAGACTTACAAGAGAACGACCATAAAGTGCCGAGGCAGCATTAGACCCTTGGAGACAAGTCGGCTGGAGGACGATGTATTGGATCGCGACGTAATTTGAGTGTTCCATCGTCATTAGGAGGCGCTGAACGTTACAATTCACTATCATTTTTGCGTCGGATTCGAAAATCTAGACTCACAGGAGAACGACCATAAGGTGCCCGAGGCAGCAATAGACCCTTGGAGACAAGTCGGCTGGAGGACGATGTATTGGATCGCGACGCAATTTGAGTCTTCTATCGTCATTAGGAGGCGCTGAACGTTATAATTCACTATCATTTTTGCGTCGGATTCGAAAATCTAGACTCACAGGAGAAAGGACCACGTGGTGCCCGAGGCAGCGATATCCCCTTGGAGACAAGTCGGCTGGAGGCCGATGTATTTAATCTCGACGCAATTTGATTGTTCCATCGGCATTAGGAGGCCCTGAACGTTAAAATTAACTATCATTCTTGCGTCGGATTCGATAATCTAAACTCACAGGAGAACGACCATAAGGTGCCCGAGGCAGCAACAGACCCTTGGAGACAAGTCGGCTGGAGGCCGATGTATTGAATCTCGACGCAATTTGAGTGTTCCATCGGCATTAGGAGGCCCTGAACGTTACAATTAACTATCATTTTTGCGTCGGATTCGATAATCTAAACTCACAGGAGAACGACTATAAGGTGCCCGAGGCAGCAATAGACCCTTGGAGACAAGTCGGCTGGAGGCCGATGTATTGAATCTCGACGCAATTTGAGTGTTCCATCGTCATTAGAAGGCACTGAACGTTACAATTAACTATCATTTTTGCGTCGGATTCGAAAATCTAGACTCACAGGAGAACGACCATAAAGTGCCCGAGGCAGCAATAGACCCCTGGTGACAAGTCGGCTGGAGGCCGACGTATTGAATCTCGACGCAATTTGAGTGTTCCATCGTCATTAGAAGGCCCTGAACGTTACAATTAACTATCATTTTGGCGTCGGATTCGAAAATCTAGACTTACAAGAGAACGACCATAAAGTGCCCGAGGCAGCATTTGACCCTTGGAGAGAAGTTGGCTGGAAGACGATGTATTGGATCGCGACGCAATTTGAGTGTTCCATCGTCATTAGGAGGCCCTGAATGTTACAATTAACTATCAGTTTTTCGTCGGATTCGAAAATCTAGACTCACAGCAGACGAACCATTTGGTGCCCGAGGCAGCAATATCCCCTTGGAGACAAATCGGCTGGAGGACGATGTATTGAATCCCGACGCAATTTCAGTCTTCTATCGTCATTAGGAGGCGCTGAACGTTACAATTCACTATCATTTTTGCGTCGGATTCGAAAATCCAGACTCACAGGAGAAGGATCATATTGTGCCCGAGACAGCAATATCCCCTTGGAGACAAGTCGGCTGGAGGCCGATGTATTGAATCTCGACGCAATTTGAGTGTTCCATCGTCATTAGAAGGCCCTGAACGTTACAATTAACTATCATTTTTGCGTCGGATACGAAAATCTAAACACACAGGAGAACGACCTTAAGGTGCCCGAGGCAGCAATAGACCCTTGGAGACATGTCGGCTGGAGGACGATGTATTGAATCTCGACGCAATTTGAGAGTTCCATCATCATTAGGCGGACCTGAACGTTACAATTAACTCTCATTTTGGCGTCGGATTCGTAAATCTAGACTTACAAGAGAACGACCATAAAGTGCCGAGGCAGCATTAGACCCTTGGAGACAAGTCGGCTGGAGGACGATGTATTGGATCGCGACGTAATTTGAGTGTTCCATCGTCATTAGGAGGCGCTGAACGTTACAATTCACTATCATTTTTGCGTCGGATTCGAAAATCTAGACTCATAGGAGAAGGACCATAAGGTGCCCGAGGCAGCGATATCCCCTTGGAGACAAGTCGGCTGGAGGCCGATGTATTGAATCTCGATGCAATTTGAGTGTTCCATCGTCATTAGAAGGCCCTGAACGTTACAATTAACTATCCTTTTGGCGTCGGATTCGTAAATCTAGACTTACAAGAGAACGACCATAAAGTGCCCGAGGCAGCATTAGACCCTTGGAGACAAGTCGGCTGGAGGACGATGTGTTGGATCGCGACGCAATTTGAGTGTTCCATCGTCATTAGGAGGCCCTGAATGTTACAATTAACTATCATTTTTGCGTCGGATTCGAAAATCTAGACTCATAGGAGAACGACCACAAGGTGCCCGAGGCAGCAATAGACCCTTGGAGACAAGTCGGCTGGAGACCGATGTATTGAATCTCGACGCAATTTGAGTGTTCCATCGGCATTAGGAGGCCCTGAACGTTAGAATTAACTATCATTTTTGCGTCGGATTCGATAATCTAAACTCACAGGAGAACGACCATACGGTGCACGAGGCAGCAACAGACCCTTGGAGACAAGTCGGCTGGAGGACGATGTAATGGATGTCGACGCAATTTGAGTGTTCCATCGTCATTACAAGGCCCTGAACGTTACAATTAACTATCAGATTTTCGTCGGATTCGAAAATCTAGACTCACAGCAGACGAACGATTTGGTGCCCGAGGCAGCAATATCCCCTTGGAGACAAATCGGCTGGAGGACGATGTATTGAATCCCGACGCAATTTGAGTCTTCTATCGTCATTAGGAGGCGCTGAACGTTACAATTCACTATAATTTTTGCGTCGGATTTGAAAATCTAGACTCACAGGAGAAGGATCATATTGTGCCCGAGACAACAATATCCCCTTGGAGACAAGTCGGCTGGAGGACGATGTATTGAATCTCGACGCAATTTGAGTGTTCCATCGTCATTAGAAGGCCCTGAACGTTACAATTAACTATCATTTTTGCGTCGGATTCGAAAATCTAGACTCACAGGAGAACGACCATAAGGTGCCCGAGGCAGCAATAGACCCTTGGAGACAAGTCGGCTGGAGGACGATGTATTGGATCGCGACGCAATTTGAGTCTTCTATCGTCATTAGGAGGCGCTGAACGTTATAATTCACTATCATTTTTGCGTCGGATTCGAAAATCTAGACTCACAGGAGAAAGGACCACGTGGTGCCCGAGGCAGCGATATCCCCTTGGAGACAAGTCGGCTGGAGGCCGATGTATTTAATCTCGACGCAATTTGATTGTTCCATCGGCATTAGGAGGCCCTGAACGTTAAAATTAACTATCATTCTTGCGTCGGATTCGATAATCTAAACTCACAGGAGAACGACCATAAGGTGCCCGAGGCAGCAACAGACCCTTGGAGACAAGTCGGCTGGAGGCCGATGTATTGAATCTCGACGCAATATGAGTGTTCCATCGTCATTAGAAGGCCCTGAACGTTACAATTAACTATCATTTTTGCGTCGGATACGAAAATCTAAACACACAGGAGAACGACCATAAGGTGCCCGAGGCAGCAATAGACCCTTGGAGACATGTCGGCTGGAGGACGATGTATTGAATCTCGACGCAATTTGAGAGTTCCATCATCATTAGGCGGACCTGAACGTTACAATTAACTCTCATTTTGGCGTCGGATTCGTAAATCTAGACTTACAAGAGAACGACCATAAAGTGCCCGAGGCAGCATTAGACCCTTGGAGACAAGTCGGCTGGAGGACGAAGTATTGGATCGCGACGTAATTTGAGTGTTCCATCGTCATTAGGAGGCCCTGAATGTTACAATTAACTATCAGTTTTTCGTCGGATTCGAAAATCTAGACTCACAGCAGACGAACCATTTGGTGCCCGAGGCAGCAATATCCTCTTGGAGACAAATCGGCTGGAGGACGATGTATTGAATGCCGACGCAATTTGAGTCTTCTATCGTCATTAGGAGGCGCTGAACGTTACAATTCACTATCATTTTTGCGTCGGATTCGAAAATCTAGACTCACAGGAGAAGGACCATAAGGTGCCCGAGGCAGCGATATCCCCTTGGAGACAAGTCGGCTGGAGGCCGATGTATTGAATCTCGACGCAATTTGAGTGTTCCATCGTCATTAGAAGGCCCTGAACGTTACAATTAACTATCCTTTTGGCGTGGGATTCGTAAATCTAGACTTACAAGAGAACGACCATAAAGTGCCCGAGGCAGCATTAGACCCTTGGAGACAAGTCGGCTGGAGGACGATGTATTGGATCGCGACGCAATTTGAGTGTTCCATCGTCATTAGGAGGCCCTGAATGTTACAATTAACTATCAGTTTTTCGTCGGATTCGAAAATCTAGACCTACAGCAGACGAAGCATTTGGTGCCCGATGCAGCAATATCCCCTTGGAGACAAATCGGCTGGAGGACGATGTATTGAATCCCGACGCAATTTGAGTCCTCTATCGTCATTAGGAGGCACTGAACGTTACAATTCACTATCATTTTTGCGTCGGATTCGAAAATCTAGACTCACAGGAGAAGGATCATATTGTGCCCGAGACAGCAATATCCCCTTGGAGACAAGTCGGCTGGAGGACGATGTATTGAATCTCGACGCAATTTGAGTGTTCCATCGTCATTAGAAGGCTCTGAACGTTACAATTAACTATCATTTTTGCGTCGGATTCGAAAATCTAGACTCACAGGAGAACGACCATAAGGTGCCCGAGGCAGCAATAGACCCCTGGTGACAAGTCGGCTGGAGGCCGATGTATTGAATCTCGACGAAATTTGAGTGTTCCATCGTCATTAGAAGGCCCTGAACGTTACAATTAACTATCATTTTTGCGTCGGATACGAAAATCTAGACTCACAGGAGAACGACCATAAGGTGCTCGAGGCAGCAATAGACCCTTGGAGACAAGTCGGCTGGAGGACGATGTATTAAATCTCGAGGCAATTTGAGAGTTCCATCATCATTAGGCGGCCCTGAACGTTACAATTAACTATCATTTTGGCGTCGGATTCGTAAATCTAGACTTACAAGAGAACGACCATAAAGTGCCCGCGGCAGCATTAGACCCTTGGAGACAAGTCGGCTGGAGGACGATGTATTGGATCGCGACGCAATTTGAGTGTTCCATCGTCATTAGGAGGCCCTGAATGTTACAATTAACTATCATTTTTGCGTCGGATTCGAAAATCTAGACTCACAGGAGAAGGACCTTGTGGTCATTAGGTCATTAGGAGGCGCTGAACGTTACAATTCACTATCATTTTTGCGTCGGATTCGAAAATCTAGACTCACAGGAGAAGGACCATGTGGTGCCCGAGGCAGCGATATCCCCTTTGAGACAAGTCGGCTGGAGGCCGATGTATTGAATCTCGACGCAATTTGAGTGTTCCATCGTCATTAGAAGGCCCTGAAAGTTACAATTAACTATCATTTTTGCGTCGGATACGAAAATCTAGACTCACAGGAGAACGACCATAAGGTGCCCGAGGCAGCAATAGACCCTTGGAGACAAGTCGGCTGGAGGACGATGTATTGAATCGCGACGCAATTTGAGAGTTCCATGGTCATTAGGCGGCCCTGAACGTTACAATTAACTATCATTTTGGCGTCGGATTCGTAAATCTAGACTTACAAGAGAACGACCATAAAGTGCCCGAGGCAGCATTAGACCCTTGGAGACAAGTCGGCTGGAGGACGATGTATTGGATCCCGACGCAATTTGAGTGTTCCATCGTCATTAGGAGGCCCTGAATGTTACAATTAACTATCAGTTTTTCGTCGGATTCGAAAATCTAGACTCACAGCAGACGATCAATTTGGTGCCCGAGGCAGCAATATCCCCTTGGAGACAAATCGGCTGGAGGACGATGTATTGAATCGCGACGCAATTTGAGAGTTCCATCGTCATTAGGCGGCCCTGAACGTTACAATTAACTATCATTTTGGCGTCGGATTCGTAAATCTAGACTTACAAGAGAACGACCATAAAGTGCCCGAGGCAGCATTAGACCCTTGGAGACAAGTCGGCTGGAGGACGATGTATTGGATCTCGACGCAATTTGAGTGTTCCATCGTCATTAGAAGGCCCTGAACGTTACAATTAACTATCATTTTTGCGTCGGATTCGAAAATCTAGACTCATAGGAGAACGACCACAAGGTGCCCGAGGCAGCAATAGACCCTTGGAGACAAGTCTGCTGGAAACCGATGTATTGAATCTCGACGCAATTTGAGTGTTCCATCGGCATTAGGAGGCCCTGAACGTTAGAATTAACTATCATTTTTGCGTCGGATTCGATAATCTAAACTCACAGGAGAACGATCATACGGTGCCCGAGGCAGCAACAGACCCTTGGAGACAAGTCGGCTGGAGGACGATGTATTGGATCTCGACGCAATTTGAGTGTTCCATCGTCATTACAAGGCCCTGAACGTTACAATTAACTTTCAGTTTTTCGTCGGATTCGAAAATCTAGACTCACAGCAGACGAACGATTTGGTGCCCGAGGCAGCAATATCCCCTTGGAGACAAATCGGCTGGAGGACGATGTATTGAATCCCGACGCAATTTGAGTCTTCTATCGTCATTAGGAGGCGCTGAACGTTACAATTCACTATAATTTTTGCGTCGGATTCGAAAATCTAGACTCACAGGAGAAGGATCATATTGTGCCCGAGACAGCAATATCCCCTTGGAGACAAGTCGGCTGGAGGACGATGTATTGAATCTCGACGCAATTTGAGTGTTCCATCGTCATTAGAAGGCCCTGAACGTTACAATTAACTATCATTTTTGCGTCGGATTCGAAAATCTAGACTCACAGGAGAACGACCATAAGGTGCCCGAGGCAGCAATAGACCCTTGGAGACAAGTCGGCTGGAGGACGATGTATTGGATCGCGACGCAATTTGAGTCTTCTATCGTCATTAGGAGGCGCTGAACGTTATAATTCACTATCATTTTTGCGTCGGATTCGAAAATCTAGACTCACAGGAGAAAGGACCACGTGGTGCCCGAGGCAGCGATATCCCCTTGGAGACAAGTCGGCTGGAGGCCGATGTATTTAATCTCGACGCAATTTGATTGTTCCATCGTCATTAGAAGGCCCTGAACGTTACAATTAACTATCATTTTTGCGTCGGATACGAAAATCTAGACTCACAGGAGAACGACCATAAGGTGCTCGAGGCAGCAATAGACCCTTGGAGACAAGTCGGCTGGAGGACGATGTATTGAATCTCGAGGCAATTTGAGAGTTCCATCATCATTAGGCGGCCCTGAACGTTACAATTAACTATCATTTTGGCGTCGGATTCGTAAATCTAGACTTACAAGAGAACGACCATAAAGTGCCCGCGGCAGCATTAGACCCTTGGAGACAAGTCGGCTGGAGGACGATGTATTGGATCGCGACACAATTTGAGTGTTCCATCGTCATTAGGAGGCCCTGAATGTTACAATTAACTATCATTTTTGCGTCGGATTCGAAAATCTAGACTCACAGGAGAAGGACCTTGTAGTCATTAGGTCATTAGGAGGCGCTGAACGTTACAATTCACTATCATTTTTGCGTCGGATTCGAAAATCTAGACTCACAGGAGAAAGGACCACGTGGTGCCCGAGGCAGCGATATCCCCTTGGAGACAAGTCGGCTGGAGGCCGATGTATTTAATCTCGACGCAATTTGATTGTTCCATCGTCATTAGAAGGCCCTGAACGTTACAATTATCTATCATTTTTGCGTCGGATACGAAAATCTAGACTCACAGCAGACGAACGATTTGGTGCCCGAGGCAGCAATATCCCCTTGGAGACAAATCGGCTGGAGGACGATGTATTGAATCCCGACGCAATTTGAGTCTTCTATCGTCATTAGGAGGCGCTGAACGTTACAATTCACTATAATTTTTGCGTCGGATTCGAAAATCTAGACTCACAGGAGAAGGATCATATTGTGCCCGAGACAGCAATATCCCCTTGGAGACAAGTCGGCTGGAGGACGATGTATTGAATCTCGACGCAATTTGAGTGTTCCATCGTCATTAGAAGGCCCAGAATGTTACAATTAACTATCAGTTTTTCGTCGGATTCGAAAATCTAGACTCACAGCAGACGATCAATTTGGTGCCCGAGGCAGCAATATCCCCTTGGAGACAAATCGGCTGGAGGACGATGTATTGAATCGCGACGCAATTTGAGAGTTCCATCGTCATTAGGCGGCCCTGAACGTTACAATTAACAATCATTTTGGCGTCGGATTCGTAAATCTAGACTTACAAGAGAACGACCATAAAGTGCCCGAGGCAGCATTAGACCCTTGGAGACAAGTCGGCTGGAGGACGATGTATTGGATCTCGACGCAATTTGAGTGTTCCATCGTCATTAGAAGGCCCTGAACGTTACAATTAACTATCATTTTTGCGTCGGATTCGAAAATCTAGACTCATAGGAGAACGACCACAAGGTGCCCGAGGCAGCAATAGACCCTTGGAGACAAGTCTGCTGGAAACCGATGTATTGAATCTCGACGCAATTTGAGTGTTCCATCGTCATTAGAAGGCCCTGAACGTTACAATTAACTATCATTTTTGCGTCGGATTCGAAAATCTAGACTCACAGGAGAACGACCATAAGGTGCCCGAGGCAGCAATAGACCCTTGGAGACAAGTCGGCTGGAGGACGATGTATTGGATCGCGACGCAATTTGAGTCTTCTATCGTCATTAGGAGGCGCTGAACGTTATAATTCACTATCATTTTTGCGTCGGATTCGAAAATCTAGACTCACAGGAGAAAGGACCACGTGGTGCCCGAGGCAGCGATATCCCCTTGGAGACAAGTCGGCTGGAGGCCGATGTATTTAATCTCGACGCAATTTGATTGTTCCATCGTCATTAGAAGGCCCTGAACGTTACAATTAACTATCATTTTTGCGTCGGATACGAAAATCTAGACTCACAGGAGAACGACCATAAGGTGCTCGAGGCAGCAATAGACCCTTGGAGACAAGTCGGCTGGAGGACGATGTATTAAATCTCGAGGCAATTTGAGAGTTCCATCATCATTAGGCGGCCCTGAACGTTACAATTAACTATCATTTTGGCGTCGGATTCGTAAATCTAGACTTACAAGAGAACGACCATAAAGTGCCCGCGGCAGCATTAGACCCTTGGAGACAAGTCGGCTGGAGGACGATGTATTGGATCGCGACGCAATTTGAGTGTTCCATCGTCATTAGGAGGCCCTGAATGTTACAATTAACTATCATTTTTGCGTCGGATTCGAAAATCTAGACTCACAGGAGAAGGACCTTGTGGTCATTAGGTCATTAGGAGGCGCTGAACGTTACAATTCACTATCATTTTTGCGTCGGATTCGAAAATCTAGACTCACAGGAGAAGGACCATGTGGTGCCCGAGGCAGCGATATCCCCTTTGAGACAAGTCGGCTGGAGGCCGATGTATTGAATCTCGACGCAATTTGAGTGTTCCATCGTCATTAGAAGGCCCTGAAAGTTACAATTAACTATCATTTTTGCGTAGGATACGAAAATCTAGACTCACAGGAGAACGACCATAAGGTGCCCGAGGCAGCAATAGACCCTTGGAGACAAGTCGGCTGGAGGACGATGTATTGAATCGCGACGCAATTTGAGAGTTCCATCGTCATTAGGCGGCCCTGAACGTTACAATTAACTATCATTTTGGCGTCGGATTCGTAAATCTAGACTTACAAGAGAACGACCATAAAGTGCCCGAGGCAGCATTAGACCCTTGGAGACAAGTCGGCTGGAGGACGATGTATTGGATCGCGACGCAATTTGAGTGTTCCATCGTCATTAGGAGGCCCTGAATGTTACAATTAACTATCAGTTTTTCGTCGGATTCGAAAATCTAGACTCACAGCAGACGATCAATTTGGTGCCCGAGGCAGCAATATCCCCTTGGAGACAAATCGGCTGGAGGACGATGTATTGAATCGCGACGCAATTTGAGAGTTCCATCGTCATTAGGCGGCCCTGAAAGTTACAATTAACTATCATTTTGGCGTCGGATTCGTAAATCTAGACTTACAAGAGAACGACCATAAAGTGCCCGAGGCAGCATTAGACCCTTGGAGACAAGTCGGCTGGAGGACGATGTATTGGATCTCGACGCAATTTGAGTGTTCCATCGTCATTAGAAGGCCCTGAACGTTACAATTAACTATCATTTTTGCGTCGGATTCGAAAATCTAGACTCATAGGAGAACGACCACAAGGTGCCCGAGGCAGCAATAGACCCTTGGAGACAAGTCTGCTGGAAACCGATGTATTGAATCTCGACGCAATTTGAGTGTTCCATCGGCATTAGGAGGCCCTGAACGTTAGAATTAACTATCATTTTTGCGTCGGATTCGATAATCTAAACTCACAGGAGAACGATCATACGGTGCCCGAGGCAGCAACAGACCCTTGGAGACAAGTCGGCTGGAGGACGATGTATTGGATCTCGACGCAATTTGAGTGTTCCATCGTCATTACAAGGCCCTGAACGTTACAATTAACTTTCAGTTTTTCGTCGGATTCGAAAATCTAGACTCACAGCAGACGAACGATTTGGTGCCCGAGGCAGCAATATCCCCTTGGAGGCAAATCGGCTGGAGGACGATGTATTGAATCCCGACGCAATTTGAGTCTTCTATCGTCATTAGGAGGCGCTGAACGTTACAATTCACTATAATTTTTGCGTCGGATTCGAAAATCTAGACTCACAGGAGAAGGATCATATTGTGCCCGAGACAGCAATATCCCCTTGGAGACAAGTCGGCTGGAGGACGATGTATTGAATCTCGACGCAATTTGAGTGTTCCATCGTCATTAGAAGGCCCTGAACGTTACAATTAACTATCATTTTTGCGTCGGATTCGAAAATCTAGACTCACAGGAGAACGACCATAAGGTGCCCGAGGCAGCAATAGACCCTTGGAGACAAGTCGGCTGGAGGACGATGTATTGGATCGCGACGCAATTTGAGTCTTCTATCGTCATTAGGAGGCGCTGAACGTTATAATTCACTATCATTTTTGCGTCGGATTCGAAAATCTAGACTCACAGGAGAAAGGACCACGTGGTGCCCGAGGCAGCGATATCCCCTTGGAGACAAGTCGGCTGGAGGCCGATGTATTTAATCTCGACGCAATTTGATTGTTCCATCGGCATTAGGAGGCCCTGAACGTTAAAATTAACTATCATTCTTGCGTCGGATTCGATAATCTAAACTCACAGGAGAACGACCATAAGGTGCCCGAGGCAGCAACAGACCCTTGGAGACAAGTCGGATGGAGGCCGATGTATTGAATCTCGACGCAATTTGAGTGTTCCATCGGCATTAGGAGGCCCTGAACGTTACAATTAACTATCATTTTTGCGTCGGATTCGATAATCTAAACTCACAGGAGAACGACTATAAGGTGCCCGAGGCAGCAATAGACCCTTGGAGACAAGTCGGCTGGAGGCCGATGTATTGAATCTCGACGCAATTTGAGTGTTCCATCGTCATTAGAAGGCACTGAACGTTACAATTAACTATCATTTTTGCGTCGGATTCGAAAATCTAGACTCACAGGAGAACGACCATAAAGTGCCCGAGGCAGCAATAGACCCCTGGTGACAAGTCGGCTGGAGGCCGACGTATTGAATCTCGACGCAATTTGAGTGTTCCATCGTCATTAGAAGGCCCTGAACGTTACAATTAACTATCATTTTTGCGTCGGATACGAAAATCTGGACACACAGGAGACAAGTCGGCTGGAGGACGATGTATTGAATCTCGACGCAATTTGAGAGTTCCATTGTCATTAGAAGGCCCTGAACGTTACAATTAACTATCATTTTGGCGTCGGATTCGTAAATCTGGACTCACAGGAGAACGACCACAAGGTGCCCGAGGCAGCAATAGACCCTTGGAGACAAGTCTGCTGGAAACCGATGTATTGAATCTCGACGCAATTTGAGTGTTCCATCGGCATTAGGAGGCCCTGAACGTTAGAATTAACTATCATTTTTGCGTCGGATTCGATAATCTAAACTCACAGGAGAACGATCATACGGTGCCCGAGGCAGCAACAGACCCTTGGAGACAAGTCGGGTGGAGGACGATGTATTGGATCTCGACGCAATTTGAGTGTTCCATCGTCATTACAAGGCCCTGAACGTTGCAATTAACTATCAGTTTTTCGTCGGATTCGAAAATCTAGACTCACAGCAGACGAACGATTTGGTTCCCGAGGCAGCAATATCCCCTTGGAGACAAATCGGCTGGAGGACGATGTATTGAATCCCGACGCAATTTGAGTCTTCTATCGTCATTAGGAGGCGCTGAACGTTACAATTCACTATAATTTTTGCGTCGGATTCGAAAATCTAGACTCACAGGAGAAGGATCATATTGTGCCCGAGACAGCAATATCCCCTTGGAGACAAGTCGGCTGGAGGACGATATATTGAATCTCGACGCAATTTGAGTGTTCCATCGTCATTAGAAGGCCCTTAACGTTACAATTAACTATCATTTTTGCGTCGGATTCGAAAATCTAGACTCACAGGAGAACGACCATAAGGTGCCCGAGGCAGCAATAGACCCTTGGAGACAAGTCGGCTGGAGGACGATGTATTGGATCGCGACGCAATTTGAGTCTTCTATCGTCATTAGGAGGCGCTGAACGTTATAATTCACTATCATTTTTGCGTCGGATTCGAAAATCTAGACTCACAGGAGAAAGGACCACGTGGTGCCCGAGGCAGCGATATCCCCTTGGAGACAAGTCGGCTGGAGGCCGATGTATTTAATCTCGACGCAATTTGATTGTTCCATCGGCATTAGGAGGCCCTGAACGTTAAAATTAACTATCATTCTTGCGTCGGATTCGATAATCTAAACTCACAGGAGAACGACCATAAGGTGCCCGAGGCAGCAACAGACCCTTGGAGACAAGTCGGCTGGAGGCCGATGTATTGAATCTCGACGCAATTTGAGTGTTCCATCGGCATTAGGAGGCCCTGAACGTTACAATTAACTATCATTTTTGCGTCCGATTCGATAATCTAAACTCACAGGAGAACGACTATAAGGTGCCCGAGGCAGCAATAGACCCTTGGAGACAAGTCAGCTGGAGGCCGATGTATTGAATCTCGACGCAATTTGAGTGTTCCATCGTCATTAGAAGGCACTGAACGTTACAATTAACTATCATTTTTGCGTCGGATTCGAAAATCTAGACTCACAGGAGAACGCCCATAAAGTGCCCGAGGCAGCAATAGACCCCTGGTGACAAGTCGGCTGGAGGCCGACGTATTGAATCTCGACGCAATTTGAGTGTTCCATCGTCATTAGAAGGCCCTGATTGTTACAATTAACTATCATTTTGGCGTCGGATTCGAAAATCTAGACTTACAAGAGAACGACCATAAAGTGCCCGAGGCAGCATTAGACCCTTGGAGAGAAGTCGGCTGGAGGACGATGTATTGGATCGCGACGCAATTTGTGGGTTCCATCGTCATTAGGAGGCCGTGAATGTTACAATTAACTATCAGTTTTTCGTCGGATTCGAAATTCTAGACTCACAGCAGACGAACCATTTGGTGCCCGAGGCAGCAATATCCCCTTGGAGACAAATCGGCTGGAGGACGATGTATTGAATCCCGACGCAATTTGAGTCTTCTATCGTCATTAGGAGGCGCTGAACGTTACAATTCACTATCATTTTTGCGTCGGATTCGAAAATCCAGACTCACAGGAGAAGGATCATATTGTGCCCGAGACAGCAATATCCCCTTGGAGACAAGTCGGCTGGAGGACGATGTATTGAATCTCGACGCAATTTGAGTGGTCCATCGTCATTAGAAGGCCCTGAACGTTACAATTAACTATCATTTTTGCGTCGGTAACGAATATCTGGACACACAGGAGAACGACCATAAGGTGCCCGAGGCAGCAATAGACCCTTGGAGACAAGTCGGCTGGAGGACGATGTATTGAATCTCGACGCAATTTGAGAATTCCATCGTCATTAGGCGGCCCTGAACGTTACAATTAACTATCATTTTGGCGTCGGATTCGTAAATCTAGACTTACAAGAGAACGACCATAAAGTGCCCGAGGCAGCATTAGACCCTTGGAGACAAGTCGGCTGGAGGACGATGTATTGGATCTCGACGCAATTTGAGTGTTCCATCGTCATTAGAAGGCCCTGAACGTTACAATTAACTATCATTTTTGCGTCGGATTCGAAAATCTAGACTCACAGGAGAACGACTACAAGGTGCCCGAGGCAGCAATAGACCCTTGGAGACAAGTCTGCTGGAAACCGATGTATTGAATCGCGACACAATTTGAGTGTTCCATCGGCATTAGGAGGACCTGAACGTTAGAATTAACTATCATTTTTGCGTCGGATTCGATAATCTAAACTCACAGGAGAACGATCATACGGTGCCCGAGGCAGCAACAGACCCTTGGAGACAAGTCGGCTGGAGGACGATGTATTGGTACTCGACGCAATTTGAGTGTTCCATCGTCATTACAAGGCCCTGAACGTTACAATTAACTATCAGTTTTTCGTCGGATTCGAAAATCTAGACTCACAGCAGACGAACAATTTGGTGCCCGAGGCAGCAACATCCCCTTGGAGACAAATCGGCTGGAGGACGATGTATTGAATCCCGACGCAATTTGAGTCTTCTATCGTCATTAGGAGGCGCTGAACGTTACAATTCACTATAATTTTTGCGTCGGATTCGAAAATCTAGACTCACAGGAGAAGGATCATATTGTGCCCGAGACAGCAATATCCCCTTGGAGACAAGTCGGCTGGAGGACGATGTATTGAATCTCGACGCAATTTGAGTGTTCCATCGTCATTAGAAGGCCCTGAACGTTACAATTAACTATCATTTTTGCGTCGGATTCGAAAATCTAGACTCACAGGAGAACGACCATAAGGTGCCCGAGGCAGCAATAGACCCTTGGAGACAAGTCGGCTGGAGGACGATGTATTGGATCGCGACGCAATTTGAGTCTTCTATCGTCATTAGGAGGCGCTGAACGTTATAATTCACTATCATTTTTGCGTCGGATTCGAAAATCTAGACTCACAGGAGAAAGGACCACGTGGTGCCCGAGGCAGCGATATCCCCTTGGAGACAAGTCGGCTGGAGGCCGATGTATTTAATCTCGACGGAATTTGATTGTTCCATCGGCATTAGAAGGCCCTGAACGTTAAAATTAACTATCATTCTTGCGTCGGATTCGATAATCTAAACTCACAGGAGAACGACCATAAGGTGCCCGAGGCAGCAACAGACCCTTGGAGACAAGTCGGCTGGAGGCCGATGTATTGAATCTCGACGCAATTTGAGTGTTCCATCGGCATTAGGAGGCCCTGAACGTTACAATTAACTATCATTTTTGCGTCGGATTCGATAATCTAAACTCACAGGAGAACGACTATAAGGTGCCCGAGGCAGCAATAGACCCTTGGAGACAAGTCGGCTGGAGGCCGATGTATTGAATCTCGACGCAATTTGAGTGTTCCATCGTCATTAGAAGGCACTGAACATTACAATTAACTATCATTTTTGCGTCGGATTCGAAAATCTAGACTCACAGGAGAACGACCATAAAGTGCCCGAGGCAGCAATAGAGCCCTGGTGACAAGTCGGCTGGAGGCCGACGTATTGAATCTCGACGCAATTTGAGTGTTCCATCGTCATTAGAAGGCCCTGATTGTTACAATTAACTATCATTTTGGCGTCGGATTCGAAAATCTAGACTTACAAGAGAACGACCATAAAGTGCCCGAGGCAGCATTAGACACTTGGAGAGAAGTCGGCTGGAGGACGATGTATTGGATCGCGACGCAATTTGAGTGTTCCATCGTCATTAGGAGGCCCTTAATGTTACAATTAACTATCAGTTTTTCGTCGGATTCGAAAATCTAGACTCACAGCAGACGAACCATTTGGTGCCCGAGGCAGCAATATCCCCTTGGAGACAAATCGGCTGGAGGACGATGTATTGAATCCCAACGCAATTTGAGTCTTCTATCGTCATTAGGAGGCGCTGAACGTTACAATTCACTATCATTTTTGCGTCGGATTCGAAAATCCAGACTCACAGGAGAAGGATCATATTGTGCCCGAGACAGCAATATCCCCTTGGAGACAAGTCGGCTGGAGGCCGATGTATTGAATCTCGACGCAATTTGAGTGTTCCATCGTCATTAGAAGGCCCTGAACGTTACAATTAACTATCATTTTTGCGTCGGATACGAAAATCTAAACACACAGGAGAACGACCATAAGGTGCCCGAGGCAGCAATGGACCCTTGGAGACATGTCGGCTGGAGGACGATGTATTGGATCGCGACGCAATTTGAGTGTTCCATCGTCATTAGTAGGCCCTGAATGTTACAATTAACTATCAGTTTTTCGTCGGATTCGAAAATCTAGACCTACAGCAGACGAACCATTTGGTGCCCGATGCAGCAATATCCCCTTGGAGACAAATCGGCTGGAGGACGATGTATTGAATCCCGACGCAATTTGAGTCTTCTATCGTCATTAGGAGGCGCTGAACGTTACAATTCACTATCATTTTTGCGTCGGATTCGAAAATCTAGACTCACAGGAGAAGGATCATATTGTGCCCGAGACAGCAATATCCCCTTGGAGACAAGTCGGCTGGAGGACGATGTATTGAATCTCGACGCAATTTGAGTGTTCCATCGTCATTAGAAGGCCCTGAACGTTACAATTAACTATCATTTTTGCGTCGGATTCGAAAATCTAGACTCACAGGAGAACGACCATAAGGTGCCCGAGGCAGCAATAGAACCTTGGAGACAAGTCGGCTGGAGGACGATGTATTGGATCGCGACGCAATTTGAGTGTTCCATCGTCATTAGGAGGCCCTGAATGTTACAATTAACTATCAGTTTTTCGTCGGATTCGAAAATCTAGACTCACAGCAGACGAACCATTTGGTTGGCTGGAGGCCGATGTATTGAATCTCGACGCAATTTGAGAGTTCCATCGTCATTAGAAGGCCCTGAACGTTACAATTAACTATCCTTTTGGCGTCGGATTCGTAAATCTAGACTTACAAGAGAACGACCATAAAGTGCCCGAGGCAGCATTAGACCCTTGGAGACAAGTCGGCTGGAGGACGATGTATTGGATCGCGACGCAATTTGAGTGTTCCATCGTCATTAGGAGGCCCTGAATGTTACAATTAACTATCAGTTTTTCGTCGGATTCGAAAATCTAGACCTACAGCAGACGAACCATTTGGTGCCCGATGCAGCAATATCCCCTTGGTGACAAATCGGCTGGAGGACGATGTATTGAATCCCGACGCAATTTGAGTCTTCTATCGTCATTAGGAGGCGCTGAACGTTACAATTCACTATCATTTTTGCGTCGGATTCGAAAATCTAGACTCACAGGAGAAGGATCATATTGTGCCCGAGACAGCAATATCCCCTTGGAGACAAGTCGGCTGGAGGACGATGTATTGAATCTCGACGCAATTTGAGTGTTCCATCGTCATTAGAAGGCCCTGAACGTTACAATTAACTATCAGTTTTGCGTCGGATTCGAAAATCTAGACTCACAGGAGAACGACCATAAGGTGCCCGAGGCAGCAATAGACCCCTGGTGACAAGTCGGCTGGAGGCCGATGTATTGAATCTCGACGCAATTTGAGTGTTCCATCGTCATTAGAAGGCCCTGAACGTTACAATTAACTATCATTTTTGCGTCGGATACGAAAATCTAGACTCACAGGAGAACGACCATAAGGTGCTCGAGGCAGCAATAGACCCTTGGAGACAAGTCGGCTGGAGGACGATGTATTGAATCTCGACGCAATTTGAGAGTTCCATCATCATTAGGCGGCCCTGAACGTTACAATTAACTATCATTTTGGCGTCGTATTCGTAAATCTAGACTTACAAGAGAACGACCATAAAGTGCCCGCGGCAGCATTAGACCCTTGGAGACAAGTCGGCTGGAGGACGATGTATTGGATCGCGACGCAATTTGAGTGTTCCATCGTCATTAGGAGGTCCTGAATGTTACAATTAACTATCATTTTTGCGTCGGATTCGAAAATCTAGACTCACAAGTGAAGGACCTTGTGGTCATTAGGTCATTAGGAGGCGCTGAACGTTACAATTCACTATCATTTTTGCGTCGGATTCGAAAATCTAGACTCACAGGAGAAGGACCATGTGGTGCCCGAGGCAGCGATATCCCCTTTGAGACAACTCGGCTGGAAGCCGATGTATTGAATCTCGACGCAATTTGAGTGTTCCATCGTCATTAGAAGGCCCTGAAAGTTACAATTAACTATCATTTTTGCGTCGGATACGAAAATCTAGACTCACAGGAGAACGACCATAAGGTGCCCGAGGCAGCAATAGACCCTTGGAGACAAGTCGGCTGGAGGACGATGTATTGAATCTCGACGCAATTTGAGAGTTCCATCGTCATTAGGCGGCCCTGAACGTTACAATTAACTATCATTTTGGCGTCGGATTCGTAAATCTAGACTTACAAGGGAACGACCATAAAGAGCCCGAGGCAGCATTAGACCCTTGGAGACAAGTCGGCTGGAGGACGATGTATTGGATCGCGATGCAATTTGAGTGTTCCATCGTCATTAGGAGGCCCTGAATGTTACAATTAACTATCAGTTTTTCGTCGGATTCGAAAATCTAGACTCACAGCAGACGATCAATTTGGTGCCCGAGGCAGCAATATCCCCTTGGAGACAAACCGGCTGGAGGACGATGTATTGAATCCCGACGCAATTTGAGTCTTCTATCGTCATTAGGAGGCGCTGAACGTTACAATTCACTATCATTTTTGCGTCGGATTCGAAAATCTAGACTCACAGGAGAAGGATCATATTGTGCCCGAGACAGCAATATCCCCTTGGAGACAAGTCGGCTGGAGGACGATGTATTGAATCTCGACGCAATTTGAGTGTTCCATCGTCATTAGAAGGCCCTGAACGTTACAATTAACTATCATTTTTGCGTCGGATACGAAAATCTGGACACACAGGAGAACGACCATAAGGTGCCCGAGGCAGCAATAGACCCTTGGAGACAAGTCGGCTGGAGAACGATGTATTGAATCTCGACGCAATTTGAGAGTTCCATCGTCATTAGGCGGCCCTGAACGTTACAATTAACTATCATTTTGGCGTCGGATTCGTAAATCTAGACTTACAAGAGAACGACCATAAAGTGCCCGAGGCAGCATTAGACCCTTGGAGACAAGTCGGCTGGAGGACGATGTATTGGATCGCGACGCAATTTGAGTGTTCCATCGTCATTAGGAGGCCCCGAATGTTACAATTAACTATCAGTTTTTCGTCGGATTCGAAAATCTAGACTCACAGCAGACGATCAATTTGGTGCCCGAGGCAGCAATATCCCCTTGGAGACAAATCGGCTGGAGGACGATGTATTGAATCCCGACGCAATTTGAGTCTTCTATCGTCATTAGGAGGCGCTGAACGTTACAATTCACTATCATTTTTGCGTCGGATTCGAAAATCTAGACTCACAGGAGAAGGATCATATTGTGCCCGAGACAGCAATAGCCCCTTGGAGACAACTCGGCTGGAAACCGATGTATTGAATCTCGACGCAATTTGAGTGTTCCATCGGCATTAGGAGGCCCTGAACGTTAGAATTAACTATCATTTTTGCGTCGGATTCGATAATGTAAACTCACAGGAGAACGATCATACGGTGCCCGAGGCAGCAACAGACCCTTGGAGACAAGTCGGCTGGAGGACGATGTATTGGATCTCGACGCAATTTGAGTGTTCCATCGTCATTACAAGGCCCTGAACGTTACAATTAACTATCAGTTTTTCCTCGGATTCGAAAATCTAGACTCACAGCAGACGAACGATTTGGTGCCCGAGGCAGCAATATCCCCTTGGAGACAAATCGGCTGGAGGACGATGTATTGAATCCCGACGCAATTTGAGTCTTCTATCGTCATTAGGAGGCGCTGAACGTTACAATTCACTATAATTTTTGCGTCGGATTCGAAAATCTAGACTCACAGGAGAAGGATCATATTGTGCTCGAGACAGCAATATCCCCTTGGAGACAAGTCGGCTGGAGGCCGATGTATTGAATCTCGACGCAATTTGAGTGTTCCATCGTCATTAGAAGGCCCTGAACGTTACAATTAACTATCATTTTTGCGTCGGATTCGAAAATCTAGACTCACAGGAGAACGACCATAAGGTGCCCGAGGCAGCAATAGACCCTTGGAGACAAGTCGGCTGGAGGACGATGTATTGGATCGCGACGCAATTTGAGTCTTCTATCGTCATTAGGAGGCGCTGAACGTTATAATTCACTATCATTTTTGCGTCGGATTCGAAAATCTAGACTCACAGGAGAAAGGACCACGTGGTGCCCGAGGCAGCGATTTCCCCTTGGAGACAAGTCGGCTGGAGGCCGATGTATTTAATCTCGACGCAATTTGAGTGTTCCATCGGCATTAGGAGGCCCTGAACATTAAAATTAACTATCATTCTTGCGTCGGATTCGATAATCTAAACTCACAGGAGAACGACCGTAAGGTGCCCGAGGCAGCAACAGACCCTTGGAGACAAGTCGGCTGGAGGCCGATGTATTGAATCTCGAGGCAATTTGAGAGTTCCATCATCATTAGGCGGCCCTGAACGTTACAATTAACTATCATTTTGGCGTCGTATTCGTAAATCTAGACTTACAAGAGAACGACCATAAAGTGCCCGCAGCAGCATTAGGCCCTTGGAGACAAGTCGGCTGGAGGACGATGTATTGGATCGCGACGCAATTTGAGTGTTCCATCGTCATTAGGAGGTCCTGAATGTTACAATTAACTATCATTTTTGCGTCGGATTCGAAAATCTAGACTCACAAGTGAAGGACCTTGTGGTCATTAGGTCATTAGGAGGCGCTGAACGTTACAATTCACTATCATTTTTGCGTCGGATTCGAAAATCTAGACTCACAGGAGAAGGACCATGTGGTGCCCGAGGCAGCGATATCCCCTTTGAGACAACTCGGCTGGAGGCCCATGTATTGAATCTCGACGCAATTTGAGTGTTCCATCGTCATTAGAAGGCCCTGAAAGTTACAATTAACTATCATTTTTGCGTCGGATACGAAAATCTAGACTCACAGGAGAACGACCATAAGGTGCCCGAGGCAGCAATAGACCCTTGGAGACAAGTCGGCTGGAGGACGATGTATTGAATCTCGACGCAATTTGAGAGTTCCATCGTCATTAGGCGGCCCTGAACGTTACAATTAACTATCATTTTGGCGTCGGATTCGTAAATCTAGACTTACAAGAGAACGACCATAAAGTGCCCGAGGCAGCATTAGACCCTTGGAGACAAGTCGGCTGGAGGACGATGTATTGGATCGCGACGCAATTTGAGTGTTCCATCGTCATTAGGAGGCCCTGAATGTTACAATTAACTATCAGTTTTTCGTCGGATTCGAAAATCTAGACTCACAGCAGACGATCAATTTGGTGCCCGAGGCAGCAATATCCCCTTGGAGACAAATCGGCTGGAGGACGATGTATTGAATCCCGACGCAATTTGAGTCTTCTATCGTCATTAGGAGGCGCTGAACGTTACAATTCACTATCATTTTTGCGTCGGATTCGAAAATCTAGACTCACAGGAGAAGAATCATATTGTGCCCGAGACAGCAATATCCCCTTGGAGACAAGTCGGCTGGAGGACGATGTATTGAATCTCGACGCAATTTGAGTGTTCCATCGTCATTAGAAGGCCCTGAACGTTACAATTAACTATCATTTTTGCGTCGGATACGAAAATCTGGACACACAGGAGAACGACCATAAGGTGCCCGAGGCAGCAATAGACCCTTGGAGACAAGTCGGCTGGAGGACGATGTATTGAATCTCGACGCAATTTGAGAGTTCCATCGTCATTAGGCGGCCCTGAACGTTACAATTAACTATCATTTTGGCGTCGGATTCGTAAATCTAGACTTACAAGAGAACGACCATAAAGTGCCCGAGGCAGCATTAGACCCTTGGCGACAAGTCGGCTGGAGGACGATATATTGGTTCGCGACGCAATTTGAGTGTTCCATCGTCATTAGGAGGCCCTGAATGTTACAATTAACTATCAGTTTTTCGTCGGATTCGAAAATCTAGACTCACAGCAGACGATAAATTTGGTGCCCGAGGCAGCAATATCCCCTTGGAGACAAATCGGCTGGAGGACGATGTATTGAATCCCGACGCAATTTGAGTCTTCTATCGTCATTAGGAGGCCCTGAACGTTACAATTCACTATCATTTTTGCGTCGGATTCGAAAATCTAGACTCACAGGAGAAGGATCATATTGTGCCCGAGACAGCAATATCCCCTTGGAGACAAGTCGGCTGGAAACCGATGTATTGAATCTCGACGCAATTTGAGTGTTCCATCGGCATTAGGAGGCCCTGAACGTTAGAATTAACTATCATTTTTGCGTCGGATTCGATAATGTAAACTCACAGGAGAACGATCATACGGTGCCCGAGGCAGCAACAGACCCTTGGAGACAAGTCGGCTGGAGGACGATGTATTGGAACTCGACGCAATTTGAGTGTTCCATCGTCATTACAAGGCCCTGAACGTTACAATTAACTATCAGTTTTCCGTCGGATTCGAAAATCTAGACTCACAGGAGAACGACCATAAGGTGCCCGAGGCAGCAATAGACCCTTGGAGACAAGTCGGCTGGAGGACGATGTATTGGATCGCGACGCAATTTGAGTCTTCTATCGTCATTAGGAGGCGCTGAACGTTATAATTCACTATCATTTTTGCGTCGGATTCGAAAATCTAGACTCACAGGAGAAAGGACCACGTGGTGCCCGAGGCAGCGATATCCCCTTGGAGACAAGTCGGCTGGAGGCCGATGTATTTAATCTCGACGCAATTTGAGTGTTCCATCGGCATTAGGAGGCCCTGAACATTAAAATTAACTATCATTCTTGCGTTGGATTCGATAATCTAAACTCACAGGAGAACGACCGTAAGATGCCCGAGGCAGCAACAGACCCTTGGAGACAAGTCGGCTGGAGGCCGATGTATTGAATCTCGACGCAATTTGAGTGTTCCATCGGCATTAGGAGGCCCTGAACGTTACAATTAACTACCATTTTTGCATTGGATTCGATAATCTAAACTCACAGGAGAACGACTATAAGGTGCCCGAGGCAGCAATAGACCCTTGGAGACAAGTCGGCTGGAGGCCGATGTATTGAATCTCGACGCAATTTGAGTGTTCCATCGTCATTAGAAGGCACTGAACGTTACAATTAACTATCATTTTTGCGTCGGATTCGAAAATCTAGACTCACAGGAGAACGACCATAAGGTGCCCGAGGCAGCAATAGACCCCTGGTGACAAGTCGGCTGGAGGCCGACGTATTGAATCTCGACGCAATTTGAGTGTTCCATCGTCATTAAAAGGCCCTGAACGTTACAATTAACTATCATTTTGCCGTCGGATTCGTAAATCTAGACTTACAAGAGAACGACCATAAAGTGCCCGAGGCAGCATTAGACCCTTGGAGACAAGTCGGCTGGAATACGATGTATTTGATCGCGACGTAATTTGAGTGTTCCATCGTCATTAGGAGGCCCTGAATGTTACAATTAACTATCAGTTTTTCGTCGGATTCGAAAATCTAGACTCACAGGAGAACGACCATAAGGTGCCCGAGGCAGCAATATCCCCTTGGAGACAAATCGGCTGGAGGACGATGTATTGAATGCCGACGCAATTTGAGTCTTCTATCGTCATTAGAAGGCGCTGAACGTTACAATTCACTATCATTTTTGCGTTGGATTCGAAAATCTAGACTCACAGGAGAAGGATCATATTGTGCCCGAGACAGCAATATCCCCTTGGAGACAAGTCGGCTGGAGGACGATGTATTGAATCTCGACGCAATTTGAGTGTTCCATCGTCATTAGAAGGCCCTGAACGTTACAAGTAACTATCATTTTTGCGTCGGATTCGAAAATCTAGACTCACAAGAGAACGACCATAAGGTGCCAGAGGCAGTAATAGACCCTTGGAGACAAGTCAGCTGGAGGCCGATGTATTGAATCTCGACGCAATTTGAGTGTTCCATCGGCATTAGGAGGCCCTGAACGTTAAATTTAACTATCATTTTTGCGTCGGATTCGATAATCTAAACTCACAGGAGAACGACCATACGGTGCCCGAGGCAGCAACAGACCCTTGGAGACAAGTCGGCTGGAGGACGATGTATTGGATCTCGACGCAATTTGAGTGTTCCATCGTCATTACAAGGCCCTGAACGTTACAATTAACTATCATTCTTGCGTCGGATTCGAAGATCTAGACTCACAGGAGAACGACCATAAGGTGCCCGAGGCAGCAATAGACCCTTGGAGACAAGTCGGCTGGAGGACGATGTATTGGATCGCGACGCAATTTGAGTCTTCTATCGTCATTAGGAGGCGCTGAACGTTACAATTAACTATCCTTTTGGCGTCGGATTCGTAAATCTAGACTTACAAGAGAACGACCATAAAGTGCCCGAGGCAGCATTAGACCCTTGGAGACAAGTCGGCTGGAGGACGATGTATTGGTTCGCGACGCAATTTGAGTGTTCCATCGTCATTAGGAGGCCCAGAATGTTACAATTAACTATCAGTTTTTCGTCGGATTCGAAAATCTAGACCTACAGCAGACGAACCATTTTGTGCCCGATGCAGCAATATCCCCTTGGAGACAAATCAGCTGGAGGACGCAGTATTGAATCCCGACGCAATTTGAGTCTTCTATCGTCATTAGGAGGCGCTGAACGTTACAATTCACTATCATTTTTGCGTCGGATTCGAAAATCTAGACTCACAGGAGAAGGACCATGTGATGCCCGAGGCAGCGATATCCCCTTGGAGACAAGTCGGCTGGAGGCCGATGTATTGAATCTCGACGCAATTTGAGTGTTCCATCGGCATTAGGAGGCCCTGAACGTTAAAATTAACTATCATTCTTGCGTCGGATTCGATAATCTAAACTCACAGGAGAACGACCATAAGGTGCCCGACGCAGCAACAGACCCTTGGAGACAAGTCGGCTGGAGGCCGATGTATTGAATCTCGATCAATTTGAGTGATCCATCGGCATTAGGAGGCCCTGAACGTTACAATTAACTATCATTTTTGCGTCGGATTCGATAATCTAAACTCACAGGAGAACGACTATAAGGTGCCCGAGGCAGCAATAGACCCTTGGAGACAAGTCGGCTGGATGCCGATGTATTGAATCTCGACGCAATTTGAGTGTTCCATCGTCATTAGAAGGCCCTGAACGTTACAATTAACTATCATTTTTGCGTCGGATTCGAAAATCTAGACTCACAGGAGAACGACCATAAGGTGCCCGAGGCAGCAATAGACCCCTGGTGACAAGTCGGCTGGAGGCCGATGTATTGAATCTCGACGCAATTTGAGTGTTCCATCGTCATTAGAAGGCCCTGAACGTTACAATTAACTATCATTTTTGCGTCGGATACGAAAATCTAGACTCACAGGAGAACGACCATAAGGTGCTCGAGGCAGCAATAGACCCTTGGAGACAAGTCGGCTGGAGGACGATGTATGTATCTCGAGGCAATTTGAGAGTTCCATCATCATTAGGCGTCCCTGAACGTTACAATTAACTATCATTTTGGCGTCGGATTCGTAAATCTAGACTGACAAGAGAACGACCATAAAGTGCCCGCGGCAGCATTAGACCCTTGAGACAAGTCGGCTGGAGGACGATGTATTGGATCGCGACGCAATTTGAGTGTTCCATCGTCATTAGGAGGCCCTGAATGTTACAATTAACTATCATTTTTGCGTCGGATTCGAAAATCTAGACTCACAGGAGAAGGATCATATTGTGCCCGAGACAGCAATATCCCCTTGGAGACAAGCCGGCTGGAGGACGATGTATTGAATCTCGACGCAATTTGAGTGTTCCATCGTCATTAGAAGGCCCTGAACGTTACAATTAACTATCATTTTTGCGTCGGATACGAAAATCTTAACACACAGGAGAACGACCATAAGGTGCCCGAGGCAGCAATAGACCCTTGGAGACAAGTCGGCTGGAGGACGATGTATTGAATCTCGACGCAATTTGAGAGTTCCATCGTCATTAGGCGGCCCTGAACGTTACAATTAACTATCATTTTGGCGTCGGATTCGTAAATCTAGACTTACAAGAGAACGACCATAAAGTGCCCGAGGCAGCATTAGACCCTTGGAGACAAGTCGGCTGGAGGACGATGTATTTGATCGCGACGCAATTTGAGTGTTCCATCGTCATTAGGAGGCCCTGAATGTTACAATTAACTATCAGTTTTTCGTCGGATTCGAAAATCTAGACCTACAGCAGACGAAACATTTGGTGCCCGATGCAGCAATATCCCCTTGGAGACAAATCGGCTGGAGGACGATGTATTGAATCCCGACGCAATTTGAGTCTTCTATTGTCATTAGGAGGCGCTGAACGTTACAATTCACTATCATTTTTGCGTCGGATTCGAAAATCTAGACTCACAGGAGAAGGATCATATTGTGCCCGAGACAGCAATATCCCCTTGGAGACAAGTCGGCTGGAGGACGATGTATTGAATCTCGACGCAATTTGAGTGTTCCATCGTCATTAGAAGGCCCTGAACGTTACAATTAACTATCATTTTTGCGTCGGATTCGAAAATCTAGACTCACAGGAGAACGACCATAAGGTGCCCGAGGCAGCAATAGACCCTTGGAGACAAGTCGGCTGGAGGACGATGTATTGGATCGCGACGCAATTTGAGTCTTTTATCGTCATTAGGAGGCGCTGGACGTTATAATTCACTATCATTTTGGCGTCGGATTCGAAAATCTAGACTCACAGGAGAGGGACCATGTGATGCCCGAGGCAGCGATATCCCCTTGGAGACAAGTGGGCTGGAGGCCGATGTATTGAATCTCGACGCAATTTGAGTGTTCCATCGGCATTAGGAGGCCCTGAACGTTAAAATTAACTATCATTCTTGCGCCGGATTCGATAATCTAAACTCACAGGAGAACGACCATAAGGTGCCCGACGCAGCAACAGACACTTGGAGACAAGTCGGCTGGAGGCCGATGTATTGAATCTCGACGCAATTTGAGTGTTCCATCGGCATTAGGAGGCCCTGAACGTTACAATTAACTATCATTTTTGCGTCGGATTCAATAATCTAAACTCACAGGAGAACGACTATAAGGTGCCCGAGGCAGCAATAGACCCTTGGAGACAAGTCGGTTGGATGCCGATGTATTGAATCGCGACGCAATTTGAGTGTTCCATCGTCATTAGAAGGCCCTGAACGTTACAATTAACTATCATTTTTGCGTCGGATTCGAAAATCTAGACTCACAGGAGAACGACCATAAGGTGCCCGAGGCAGCAATAGACCCCTGGTGACAAGTCGGCTGGAGGCCGATGTATTGAATCTCGACGCAATATGAGTGTTCCATCGTCATTAGAAGGCCCTGAACGTTACAATTAACTATCATTTTTGCGTCGGATACGAAAATCTAGTCTCACAGGAGAACGACCATAAGGTGCTCGAGGCAGCAATAGACCCTTGGAGACAAGTCGGCTGGAGGACGATGTATGAATCTCGAGGCAATTTGAGAGTTACATCATCATTAGGCGGCCCTGAACGTTACAATTAACTATCATTTTGGCGTCGGATTCGTAAATCTAGACTTACAAGAGAACGACCATAAAGTGCCCGCGGCAGCATTAGACCCTTGAGACAAGTCGGCTGGAGGACGATGTATTGGATCGCGACGCAATTTGAGTGTTCCATCGTCATTAGGAGGCCCTGAATGTTACAATTAACTATCATTTTTGCGTCGGATTCGAAAATCTAGACTCACAGGAGAAGGACCTTGTGGTTATTAGGTCATTAGGAGGCGCTGAACGTTACAATTCACTATCATTTTTGCGTCGGATTCGAAAATCTAGACTCACAGGAGAAGGACCATGTGGTGCCCGAGGCAGCGATATTCCCTTTGAGACAAGTCGGCTGGAGGCCGATGTATTGAATCTCGACGCAATTTGAGTGTTCCATCGTCATTAGAAGGCCCTGAAAGTTACAATTAACTATCATTTTTGCGTCGGATACGAAAATCTAGACTCACAGGAGAACGACCATAAGGTGCCCGAGGCAGCAATAGACCCTTGGAGACAAGTCGGCTGGAGGACGATGTATTGAATCTCGACGCAATTTGAGAGTTCCATCGTCATTAGGCGGCCCTGAACGTTACAATTAACTATCATTTTTGCGTCGTATTCGAAAATCTAGACTCACAGGAGAAGGATCATATTGTGCCCGAGACAGCAATATCCCCTTTGAGACAAGTCGGCTGGAGGACGATGTATTGAATCTCGACGCAATTTGAGTGTTCCATCGTCATTAGAAGGCCCTGAACGTTACAATTAACTATCATTTTTGCGTCGGAAACGAAAATCTGGACACACAGGAGAACGACCATAAGGTGCCCGAGGCAGCAATAGACCCTTGGAGACAAGTCGGCTGGAGGACGATGTATTGAATCTCGACGCAATTTGAGAGTTCCATCGTCATTAGGCGGCCCTGAACGTTACAATTAACTATCATTTTGGCGTCGGATTCGTAAATATAGACTTACAAGAGAACGACCATAAAGTGCCCGAGGCAGCATTAGACCCTTGGAGACAAGTCGGCTGGAGGACGATGTATTTGATCGCGACGCAATTTGAGTGTTCCATCGTCATTAGGAGGCCCTGAATGTTACAATTAACTATCAGTTTTTCGTCGGATTCGAAAATCTAGACCTACAGCAGACGAACCATTTGGTGCCCGATGCAGCAATATCCCCTTGGAGACAAATCGGCTGGAGGACGATGTATTGAATCCCGACGCAATTTGAGTCTTCTATCGTCATTAGGAGGCGCTGAACGTTACAATTCACTATCATTTTTGCGTCGGATTCGATAATCTAAACTCACAGGAGAACGACCATAAGGTGCCCGAGGCAGCAATAGACCCCTGGTGACAAGTCGGCTGGTGGACGATGTATTGGATCGCGACGCAATTTGAGTGTTCCATCGTCATTAGGAGGCCCTGAATGTTACAATTAACTATCATTTTTGCGTCGGATTCGAAAATCTAGACTCACAGGAGAAGGACCATATGGTCATTAGGTCATTAGGAGGCGCTGAACGTTACAATTCACTATCATTTTTGCGTCGGATTCGAAAATCTAGACTCATAGGAGAAGGACCATGTGGTGCCCGAGGCAGCGATATCCCCTTGGAGACAAGTCGGCTGGAGGGCGATGTATTGAATCTCGACGCAATTTGAGTGTTCCATCGTCATTAGAAGGCCCTGAAAGTTACAAATAACTATCATTTTTGCGTCGGATACGAAAATCTAGACTCACAGGAGAACGACCATAAGGTGCCCGAGGCAGCAATAGACCCTTGGAGGCAAGTCGGCGATTGACGATGTATTGAATCTCGACGCAATTTGAGAGTTCCATCGTCATTAGGCGGCCCTGAACGTTACAATTAACTATAATTTTGGCGTCGGATTCGTGAATCTAGACTTACAAGAGAACGACCATAAAGTGCCCGAGGCAGCATTAGACCCTTGGAAACAAGTCGGCTGGAGGACGACGTATTGGATCGCGACGCAATTTGAGTGTTCCATCGTCATTAGGAGGCCCTGAATGTTACAATTAACTATCAGTTTTTCGTCGGATTCGAAGATCTAGACTCACAGCAGACGAACCATTTGGTGCCCGAGGCAGCTATATCCCCTTGGAGACAAATCGGCTGGAGGACGATGTATTGAATCCCGACGCAATTTGAGTCTTCTATCGACATTAGGAGGCGCTGAACGTTACAATTCACTATCATTTTTGCGTCGGATTCGAAAATCTAGACTCACAGGAGAAGGATCATATTGTGCCCGAAACAGCAATATCCCCTTGGAGACAAGTCGGCTGGAGGACGATGTATGGAATCTCGACGCAATTTGAGTGTTCCATCGTCATTAGAAGGCCCTGAACGATACAATTAACTATCATTTTTGCGTCGGATTCGAAAATCTAGACTCACAGGAGAACGACCATAAGGTGCCCGAGGCAGCAATAGACCCTTGGAGACAAGTCGGCTGGAGGCCGATGTATTGAATCTCGACGCAATTTGAGTGTTCTATCGGCATTAGGAGGTCCTGAACGTTAAATTTAACTATCATTCTTGCGTCGGATTCGATAATCTAAACTCACAGGAGAACGACCATACGGTGCCAGAGGCAGCAACAGACCCTTGGAGACAAGTCGGCTGGAGGACGATGTATTGGATCTCGACGCAATTTGAGTGTTCCATCGTCATTAGAAGGCCCTGAACGTTACAATTAACTATCATTTTTGCGTCGGATTCGAAAATCTAGACTCACAGGAGAACGACCATACGGTGCCCGAGGCAGCAATAGACCCTTGGAGACAAGTCGGCTGGAGGACGATGTATTGGATCTCGACGCAATTTGAGTGTTCCATCGTCATTAGAAGGCCCTGAACGTTACAATTAACTATCATTTTTGCGTCGGATTCGAAAATCTAGACTCACAGGAGAACGACCATAAGGTGCCCGAGGCAGCAATAGACCCTTCGAGACAAGTCGGCTGGAGGCCGATGTATTGGATCGCGACGCAATTTGAGTCTTTTATCGTCATTAGGAGGCGCTGGACGTTATAATTCACTATCATTTTTGCGTCGGATTCGAAAATCTAGACTCACAGGAGAAGGACCATGTGGTCATTAGGTCATTAGGAGGCGCTGAACGTTACAATTCACTATCATTTTTGCGTCGGATTCGAAAATCTAGACTCACAGGAGAAGGACCATGTGGTGCCCGAGGCAGCGATATCCCCTTGGAGACAAGTCGGCTGGAGGCCGATGTATTGAATCTCGACGCAATTTGAGTGTTCCATCGTCATTAGAAGGCCCTGAAAGTTACAATTAACTATCAGTTTTGCGTCGGATACGAAAATCTTGACTCACAGGAGAACGACCATAAGGTGCCCGAGGCAGCAATAGACCCTTGGAGACAAGTCGGCTGGAGGACGATGTATTGAATCTCGACGCAATTTGAGAGTTCCATCGTCATTAGGCGGCCCTGAACGTTACAATTAACTATCCTTTTGGCGTCGGATTCGTAAATCTAGACTTACAAGAGAACGACCATAAAGTGCCCGAGGCAGCATTAGACCCTTGGAGACAAGTCGGCTGGAGGACGATGTATTGGATCGCGACGCAATTTGAGTCTTCCATCGTCATTAGGAGGCCCTGAATGTTACATTTAACTATCAGTTTTTCGTCGGATTCGAAAATCTAGACCTATAGCAGACGAACCATTTGGTGCCCGATGCAGCAATATCCCCTTGGAGACAAATCGGCTGGAGGACGATGTATTGAATCCAGACGCAATTTGAGTCTTCTATCGTCATTAGGAGGCGCTGAACGTTACAATTCACTATCATTTTTGCGTCGGATTCGAAAATCTAGACTCACAGGAGAAGGATCATATTGTGCCCGAAACAGCAATAACCCCTTGGAGACAAGTCGGCTGGAGGACGATGTATTGAATCTCGACGCAATTTGAGTGTTCCATCGTCATTAGAAGGCCCTGAACGATACAATTAACTATCATTTTTGCGTCGGATTCGAAAATCTAGACTCACAGGAGAACGACCATAAGGTGCCCGAGGCAGCAATAGACCCTTGGAGACAAGTCGGCTGGAGGCCGATGTATTGAATCTCGACGCAATTTGAGTGTTCTATCGGCAGTAGGAGGCCCTGAACGTTAAATTTAACTATCATTCTTGCGTCGGATTCGATAATCTAAACTCACAGGAGAACGACCATACGGTGCCCGAGGCAGCAACAGACCCTTGGAGACAAGTCGGCTGGAGGACGATGTATTGGATATCGACGCAATTTGAGTGTTCCATCGTCATTAGAAGGCCCTGAACGTTACAATTAACTATCATTTTTGCGTCGGATTCGAAAATCTAGACTCACAGGAGAACGACCATAAGGTGCCCGAGGCAGCAATAGACCCTTGGAGACAAGTCGGCTGGAGGACGATGTATTGGATCGCGACGCAATTTGAGTCTTCTATCGTCATTAGGAGGCGCTGAACGTTACAATTCACTATCATTTTTGCGTCGGATTCGAAAATCTTGACTCACAGGAGAAGGATCATAAGGTGCCCGAGGCAGCGATATCCCCTTGATGACAAGTCGGCTGGAGGCCGATGTATTGAATCTCGACGCAATTTGAGTGTTTCATCGTCATTAGAAGGCCCTGAACGTTACAATTAACTATCATTTTTGCGTCGGATACGAAAATCTAGACTCACAGGAGAACGACCATAAGGTGCCCGAGGCAGCAATAGACCCTTGGAGACAAGTCGGCTGGAGGACGATGTATTGAATCTCGACGCAATTTGAGAGTTCCATCGTCATTAGGCGTCCCTGAACGTTACAATTAACTATCCTTTTGGCGTCGGATTCGTAAATCTAGACTTACAAGAGAACGACCATAAAGTGCCCGAGGCAGCAATAGAACCTTGGAGACAAGTCGGCTGGAGGAAGATGTATTGGATCGCGACGCAATTTGAGTCTTCTATCGTCATTAGGAGGCGCTGAACGTTACAATTCACTATCAGTTTTTCGTCGGATTCGAAAACCTAGACCTACAGCAGACGAACCATTTGGTTCCGGATGCAGCAATATCCCCTTGGAGACAAATCGGCTGGAGGACGATGTATTGAATCACGACGCAATTTGAGTCTTCTATCGTCATTAGGAGGCGCTGAACGTTACAATTCACTATCATTTTTGCGTCGGATTCGAAAATCTAGACTCACAGGAGAAGGATCATATTGTGCCCGAGACAGCAATATCCCCTTGGAGACAAGTCCGCTGGAGGACGATGTATTGAATCTCGACGCAATTTGAGTGTTCCGTCGTCATTAGAAGGCCCTGAACGTTACAATTAACTATCATTTTTGCGTCGGATTCGAAAATCTAGACTCACAGGAGAACGACCATAAAGTGCCCGAGGCAGCAATAGAACCTTGGAGACAAGTCGGCTGGAGGAAGATGTATTGGATCGCGACGCAATTTGAGTCTTCTATCGTCATTAGGAGGCGCTGAACGTTATAATTCACTATCATTTTTGAGTCGGATTCGAAAATCTAGACTCACAGGAGAACAACCATAAGGTGCCCGAGGCAGCAATAGACCCCTGGTGACAAGTCGGCTGGAGGACGATGTATTGGATCGCGACGCAATTTGAGTGTTCCATCGTCATTAGAAGGCCCTGAACGATACAATTAACTATCATTTTTGCGTCGGATTCGAAAATCTAGACTCACAGGAGAACGACCATAAGGTGCCCGAGGCAGCAATAGACCCTTGGAGACAAGTCGGCTGGAGGCCGATGTATTGAATCTCGACGCAATTTGAGTGTTCTATCGGCATTAGGAGGCCCTGAACGTTAAATTTAACTATCATTCTTGCGTCGGATTCGATAATCTAAACTCACAGGAGAACGACCATACGGTGCCCGAGGCAGCAACAGACCCTTGGAGACAAGTCGGCTGGAGGACGATGTATTGGATCTCGACGCAATTTGAGTGTTCCATCGTCATTAGAAGGCCCTGAACGTTACAATTAACTATCATTTTTGCGTCGGATTCGAAAATCTAGACTCACAGGAGAACGACCATAAGGTGCCCGAGGCAGCAATAGACCCTTGGAGACAAGTCGGCTGGAGGACGATGTATTGGATCGCGACGCAATTTGAGTCTTCTATCGTCATTAGGAGGCGCTGAACGTTACAATTCACTATCATTTTTGCGTCGGATTCGAAAATCTAGACTCACAGGAGAAGGACCATAAGGTGCCCGAGGCAGCGATATCCCCTTGGAGAGAAGTCGGCTGGAGGCCGATGTATTGAATCTCGACGCAATTTGAGTGTTTCATCGTCATTAGAAGGCCCTGAACGTTACAATTAACTATCATTTTTGCGTCGGATACGAAAATCTAGACTCACAGGAGAACGACCATAAGGTCCCCCAGGCAGCAACAGACCCTTGGAGACAAGTCGGCTGGAGGACGATGTATTGAATCTCGACGCAATTTGAGAGTTCCATCGTCATTAGGCGTCCCTGAACGTTACAATTAACTATCCTTTTGGCGTCGGATTCGTAAATCTAGACTTACAAGAGAACGACCATAAAGTGCCCGAGGCAGCATTAGACCCTTCGAGACAAGTCGGCTGGAGGACGATGTATTGGATCGCGACGCAATTTGAGTGTTCCATCGTCATTAGGAGGCCCTGAATGTTACAATTAACTATCAGTTTTTCGTCGGATTCGAAAACCTTGACCTACAGCAGACGAACCATTTGGTTCCGGATGCAGCAATATCCCCTTGGAGACAAATCGGCTGGAGGACGATGTATTGAATCCCGACGCAATTTGAGTCTTCTTTCGTCATTAGGAGGCGCTGAACGTTACAATTCACTATCATTTTTGCGTCGGATTCGAAAATCTAGACTCACAGGAGAAGGATCATATTGTGCCCGAGACAGCAATATCCCCTTGGAGACAAGTCCGCTGGAGGACGATGTATTGAATCTCGACGCAATTTGAGTGTTCCGTCGTCATTAGAAGGCCCTGAACGTTACAATTAACTATCATTTTTGCGTCGGATTCGAAAATCTAGACTCACAGGAGAACGACCATAAAGTGCACGAGGCAGCAATAGAACCTTGGAGACAAGTCGGCTGGAGGAAGATGTATTGGATCGCGACGCAATTTGAGTCTTCTATCGTCATTAGGAGGCGCTGAACGTTATAATTCACTATCATTTTTGAGTCGGATTCGAAAATCTAGACTCACAGGAGAAGGACCTTGTGGTCATTAGGTCATTAGGAGGCGCTGAACGTTACAATTCACTATCATTTTTGCGTCGGATTCGAAAATCTAGACTCACAGGAGAAGGACCATGTGGTGCCCGAGGCAGCGATATCCCCTTGGAGACAAGTCGGCTGGAGGCCGATGTATTGAATCTCGACGCAATTTGAGTGTTCCATCGTCATTAGAAGGCCCTGAAAGTTACAATTAACTATCAGTTTTGCGTCGGATACGAAAATCTAGACTCACAGGAGAACGACCATAAGGTGCCCGAGGCAGCAATAGACCCTTGGAGACAAGTCGGCTGGAGGACGATGTATTGAATCTCGACGCAATTTGAGAGTTCCATCGTCATTAGGAGGCCCTGAACGTTACAATTAACTATCCATTTGGCGTCGGATTCGTAAATCTAGACTTACAAGAGAACGACCATAAAGTGCCCGAGGCAGCATTAGACCCTTGGAGACAAGTCGGCTGGAGGACGATGTATTGGATCGCGACGCAATTTGAGTCTTCCATCGTCATTAGGAGGCCCTGAATGTTACATTTAACTATCAGTTTTTCGTCGGATTCGAAAATCTAGACCTATAGCAGACGAACCATTTGGTGCCCGATGCAGCAATATCCCCTTGGAGACAAATCGGCTGGAGGACGATGTATTGAATCCAGACGCAATTTGAGTCTTCTATCGTCATTAGGAGGCGCTGAACGTTACAATTCACTATCATTTTTGCGTCGGATTCGAAAATCTAGACTCACAGGAGAAGGATCATATTGTGCCCGAAACAGCAATAACCCCTTGGAGACAAGTCGGCTGGAGGACGATGTATTGAATCTCGACGCAATTTGAGTGTTCCATCGTCATTAGAAGGCCCTGAACGATACAATTAACTATCATTTTTGCGTCGGATTCGAAAATCTAGACTCACAGGAGAACGACCATAAGGTGCCCGAGGCAGCAATAGACCCTTGGAGACAAGTCGGCTGGAGGCCGATGTATTGAATCTCGACGCAATTTGAGTGTTCTATCGGCATTAGGAGGCCCTGAACGTTAAATTTAACTATCATTCTTGCGTCGGATTCGATAATCTAAACTCACAGGAGAACGACCATACGGTGCCCGAGGCAGCAACAGACCCTTGGAGACAAGTCGGCTGGAGGACGATGTATTGGATATCGACGCAATTTGAGTGTTCCATCGTCATTAGAAGGCCCTGAACGTTACAATTAACTATCATTTTTGCGTCGGATTCGAAAATCTAGACTCACAGGAGAACGACCATAAGGTGCCCGAGGCAGCAATAGACCCTTGGAGACAAGTCGGCTGGAGGACGATGTATTGGATCGCGACGCAATTTGAGTCTTCTATCGTCATTAGGAGGCGCTGAACGTTACAATTCACTATCATTTTTGCGTCGGATTCGAAAATCTTGACTCACAGGAGAAGGATCATAAGGTGCCCGAGGCAGCGATATCCCCTTGATGACAAGTCGGCTGGAGGCCGATGTATTGAATCTCGACGCAATTTGAGTGTTTCATCGTCATTAGAAGGCCCTGAACGTTACAATTAACTATCATTTTTGCGTCGGATACGAAAATCTAGACTCACAGGAGAACGACCATAAGGTGCCCGAGGCAGCAATAGACCCTTGGAGACAAGTCGGCTGGAGGACGATGTATTGAATCTCGACGCAATTTGAGAGTTCCATCGTCATTAGGCGTCCCTGAACGTTACAATTAACTATCCTTTTGGCGTCGGATTCGTAAATCTAGACTTACAAGAGAACGACCATAAAGTGCCCGAGGCAGCAATAGAACCTTGGAGACAAGTCGGCTGGAGGAAGATGTATTGGATCGCGACGCAATTTGAGTCTTCTATCGTCATTAGGAGGCGCTGAACGTTACAATTCACTATCAGTTTTTCGTCGGATTCGAAAACCTAGACCTACAGCAGACGAACCATTTTGTTCCGGATGCAGCAATATCCCCTTGGAGACAAATCGGCTGGAGGACGATGTATTGAATCACGACGCAATTTGAGTCTTCTATCGTCATTAGGAGGCGCTGAACGTTACAATTCACTATCATTTTTGCGTCGGATTCGAAAATCTAGACTCACAGGAGAAGGATCATATTGTGCCCGAGACAGCAATATCCCCTTGGAGACAAGTCCGCTGGAGGACGATGTATTGAATCTCGACGCAATTTGAGTGTTCCGTCGTCATTAGAAGGCCCTGAACGTTACAATTAACTATCATTTTTGCGTCGGATTCGAAAATCTAGACTCACAGGAGAACGACCATAAAGTGCCCGAGGCAGCAATAGAACCTTGGAGACAAGTCGGCTGGAGGAAGATGTATTGGATCGCGACGCAATTTGAGTCTTCTATCGTCATTAGGAGGCGCTGAACGTTATAATTCACTATCATTTTTGAGTCGGATTCGAAAATCTAGACTCACAGGAGAACGACCATAAGGTGCCCGAGGCAGCAATAGACCCCTGGTGACAAGTCGGCTGGAGGACGATGTATTGGATCGCGACGCAATTTGAGTGTTCCATCGTCATTAGAAGGCCCTGAACGATACAATTAACTATCATTTTTGCGTCGGATTCGAAAATCTAGACTCACAGGAGAACGACCATAAGGTGCCCGAGGCAGCAATAGACCCTTGGAGACAAGTCGGCTGGAGGCCGATGTATTGAATCTCGACGCAATTTGAGTGTTCTATCGGCATTAGGAGGCCCTGAACGTTAAATTTAACTATCATTCTTGCGTCGGATTCGATAATCTAAACTCACAGGAGAACGACCATACGGTGCCCGAGGCAGCAACAGACCCTTGGAGACAAGTCGGCTGGAGGACGATGTATTGGATCTCGACGCAATTTGAGTGTTCCATCGTCATTAGAAGGCCCTGAACGTTACAATTAACTATCATTTTTGCGTCGGATTCGAAAATCTAGACTCACAGGAGAACGACCATAAGGTGCCCGAGGCAGCAATAGACCCTTGGAGACAAGTCGGCTGGAGGACGATGTATTGGATCGCGACGCAATTTGAGTCTTCTATCGTCATTAGGAGGCGCTGAACGTTACAATTCACTATCATTTTTGCGTCGGATTCGAAAATCTAGACTCACAGGAGAAGGACCATAAGGTGCCCGAGGCAGCGATATCCCCTTGGAGAGAAGTCGGCTGGAGGCCGATGTATTGAATCTCGACGCAATTTGAGTGTTTCATCGTCATTAGAAGGCCCTGAACGTTACAATTAACTATCATTTTTGCGTCGGATACGAAAATCTAGACTCACAGGAGAACGACCATAAGGTCCCCCAGGCAGCAATAGACCCTTGGAGACAAGTCGGCTGGAGGACGATGTATTGAATCTCGACGCAATTTGAGAGTTCCATCGTCATTAGGCGTCCCTGAACGTTACAATTAACTATCCTTTTGGCGTCGGATTCGTAAATCTAGACTTACAAGAGAACGACCATAAAGTGCCCGAGGCAGCATTAGACCCTTCGAGACAAGTCGGCTGGAGGACGATGTATTGGATCGCGACGCAATTTGAGTGTTCCATCGTCATTAGGAGGCCCTGAATGTTACAATTAACTATCAGTTTTTCGTCGGATTCGAAAACCTAGACCTACAGCAGACGAACCATTTGGTTCCGGATGCAGCAATATCCCCTTGGAGACAAATCGGCTGGAGGACGATGTATTGAATCCCGACGCAATTTGAGTCTTCTATCGTCATTAGGAGGCGCTGAACGTTACAATTCACTATCATTTTTGCGTCGGATTCGAAAATCTAGACTCACAGGAGAAGGATCATATTGTGCCCGAGACAGCAATATCCCCTTGGAGACAAGTCCGCTGGAGGACGATGTATTGAATCTCGACGCAATTTGAGTGTTCCGTCGTCATTAGAAGGCCCTGAACGTTACAATTAACTATCATTTTTGCGTCGGATTCGAAAATCTAGACTCACAGGAGAACGACCATAAAGTGCACGAGGCAGCAATAGAACCTTGGAGACAAGTCGGCTGGAGGAAGATGTATTGGATCGCGACGCAATTTGAGTCTTCTATCGTCATTAGGAGGCGCTGAACGTTATAATTCACTATCATTTTTGAGTCGGATTCGAAAATCTAGACTCACAGGAGAAGGACCTTGTGGTCATTAGGTCATTAGGAGGCGCTGAACGTTACAATTCACTATCATTTTTGCGTCGGATTCGAAAATCTACACTCACAGGAGAAGGACCATGTGGTGCCCGAGGCAGCGATATCCCCTTTGAGACAAGTCGGCTGGAGGCCGATGTATTGAATCTCGACGCAATTTGAGTGTTCCATCCTCATTAGAAGGCCCTGAAAGTTACAATTAACTATCATTTTTGCGTCGGATACGAAAATCTAGACTCACAGGAGAACGACCATAAGGTGCCCGAGGCAGCAATAGACCCTTGGAGACAAGTCGGCTGGAGGACGATGTATCGAATCTCGACGCAATTTGAGAGTTCCATCGTCATTAGGCGGCCCTGAACGTTACAATTAACTATCATTTTTGCGTCGGATTCGAAAATCTAGACTCACAGGAGAAGGATCATATTGTGCCCGAGACAGCAATATCCCCTTGGAGACAAGTCGGCTGGAGGACGACGTATTGGATCGCGACGCAATTTGAGTGTTCCATCGTCATTAGGAGGCCCTGAATGTTGCAATTAACTATCAGTTTTTCGTCGGATTCGAAAATCTAGACTCACAGCAGACGAACCATTTGGTGCCCGAGGCAGCAATATCCCCTTGGAGACAAATCGGCTGGAGGACGATGTATTGAATCCCGACGCAATTTGAGTCTTCTATCGACATTAGGAGGCGCTGAACGTTACAATTCACTATCATTTTTGCGTCGGATTCGAAAATCTAGACTCACAGGAGAAGGATCATATTGTGCCCGAGACAGCAATATCTCCTTGGAGACAAGTCGGCTGGAGGACGATGTATTGAATCTCGACGCAATTTGAGTGTTCCATCGTCATTAGAAGGCCCTGAACGTTACAATTAACTATCAGTTTTTCGTCGGATTCGAAAATCTAGACCTATAGCAGACGAACCATTTGGTGCCCGATGCAGCAATATCCCCTTGGAGACAAATCGGCTGGAGGACGATGTATTGAATCCAGACGCAATTTGAGTCTTCTATCGTCATTAGGAGGCGCTGAACGTTACAATTCACTATCATTTTTGCGTCGGATTCGAAAATCTAGACTCACAGGAGAAGGATCATATTGTGCCCGAAACAGCAATAACCCCTTGGAGACAAGTCGGCTGGAGGACGATGTATTGAATCTCGACGCAATTTGAGTGTTCCATCGTCATTAGAAGGCCCTGAACGATACAATTAACTATCATTTTTGCGTCGGATTCGAAAATCTAGACTCACAGGAGAACGACCATAAGGTGCCCGAGGCAGCAATAGACCCTTGGAGACAAGTCGGCTGGAGGCCGATGTATTGAATCTCGACGCAATTTGAGTGTTCTATCGGCAGTAGGAGGCCCTGAACGTTAAATTTAACTATCATTCTTGCGTCGGATTCGATAATCTAAACTCACAGGAGAACGACCATACGGTGCCCGAGGCAGCAACAGACCCTTGGAGACAAGTCGGCTGGAGGACGATGTATTGGATATCGACGCAATTTGAGTGTTCCATCGTCATTAGAAGGCCCTGAACGTTACAATTAACTATCATTTTTGCGTCGGATTCGAAAATCTAGACTCACAGGAGAACGACCATAAGGTGCCCGAGGCAGCAATAGACCCTTGGAGACAAGTCGGCTGGAGGACGATGTATTGGATCGCGACGCAATTTGAGTCTTCTATCGTCATTAGGAGGCGCTGAACGTTACAATTCACTATCATTTTTGCGTCGGATTCGAAAATCTTGACTCACAGGAGAAGGATCATAAGGTGCCCGAGGCAGCGATATCCCCTTGATGACAAGTCGGCTGGAGGCCGATGTATTGAATCTCGACGCAATTTGAGTGTTTCATCGTCATTAGAAGGCCCTGAACGTTACAATTAACTATCATTTTTGCGTCGGATACGAAAATCTAGACTCACAGGAGAACGACCATAAGGTGCCCGAGGCAGCAATAGACCCTTGGAGACAAGTCGGCTGGAGGACGATGTATTGAATCTCGACGCAATTTGAGAGTTCCATCGTCATTAGGCGTCCCTGAACGTTACAATTAACTATCCTTTTGGCGTCGGATTCGTAAATCTAGACTTACAAGAGAACGACCATAAAGTGCCCGAGGCAGCATTAGACCCTTGGAGACAAGTCGGCTGGAGGACGATGTATTGGATCGCGACGCAATTTGAGTCTTCCATCGTCATTAGGAGGCCCTGAATGTTACATTTAACTATCAGTTTTTCGTCGGATTCGAAAATCTAGACCTATAGCAGACGAACCATTTGGTGCCCGATGCAGCAATATCCCCTTGGAGACAAATCGGCTGGAGGACGATGTATTGAATCCAGACGCAATTTGAGTCTTCTATCGTCATTAGGAGGCGCTGAACGTTACAATTCACTATCATTTTTGCGTCGGATTCGAAAATCTAGACTCACAGGAGAAGGATCATATTGTGCCCGAAACAGCAATAACCCCTTGGAGACAAGTCGGCTGGAGGACGATGTATTGAATCTCGACGCAATTTGAGTGTTCCATCGTCATTAGAAGGCCCTGAACGATACAATTAACTATCATTTTTGCGTCGGATTCGAAAATCTAGACTCACAGGAGAACGACCATAAGGTGCCCGAGGCAGCAATAGACCCTTGGAGACAAGTCGGCTGGAGGCCGATGTATTGAATCTCGACGCAATTTGAGTGTTCTATCGGCAGTAGGAGGCCCTGAACGTTAAATTTAACTATCATTCTTGCGTCGGATTCGATAATCTAAACTCACAGGAGAACGACCATACGGTGCCCGAGGCAGCAACAGACCCTTGGAGACAAGTCGGCTGGAGGACGATGTATTGGATATCGACGCAATTTGAGTGTTCCATCGTCATTAGAAGGCCCTGAACGTTACAATTAACTATCATTTTTGCGTCGGATTCGAAAATCTAGACTCACAGGAGAACGACCATAAGGTGCCCGAGGCAGCAATAGACCCTTGGAGACAAGTCGGCTGGAGGACGATGTATTGGATCGCGACGCAATTTGAGTCTTCTATCGTCATTAGGAGGCGCTGAACGTTACAATTCACTATCATTTTTGCGTCGGATTCGAAAATCTTGACTCACAGGAGAAGGATCATAAGGTGCCCGAGGCAGCGATATCCCCTTGATGACAAGTCGGCTGGAGGCCGATGTATTGAATCTCGACGCAATTTGAGTGTTTCATCGTCATTAGAAGGCCCTGAACGTTACAATTAACTATCATTTTTGCGTCGGATACGAAAATCTAGACTCACAGGAGAACGACCATAAGGTGCCCGAGGCAGCAATAGACCCTTGGAGACAAGTCGGCTGGAGGACGATGTATTGAATCTCGACGCAATTTGAGAGTTCCATCGTCATTAGGCGTCCCTGAACGTTACAATTAACTATCCTTTTGGCGTCGGATTCGTAAATCTAGACTTACAAGAGAACGACCATAAAGTGCCCGAGGCAGCAATAGAACCTTGGAGACAAGTCGGCTGGAGGAAGATGTATTGGATCGCGACGCAATTTGAGTCTTCTATCGTCATTAGGAGGCGCTGAACGTTACAATTCACTATCAGTTTTTCGTCGGATTCGAAAACCTAGACCTACAGCAGACGAACCATTTGGTTCCGGATGCAGCAATATCCCCTTGGAGACAAATCGGCTGGAGGACGATGTATTGAATCACGACGCAATTTGAGTCTTCTATCGTCATTAGGAGGCGCTGAACGTTACAATTCACTATCATTTTTGCGTCGGATTCGAAAATCTAGACTCACAGGAGAAGGATCATATTGTGCCCGAGACAGCAATATCCCCTTGGAGACAAGTCCGCTGGAGGACGATGTATTGAATCTCGACGCAATTTGAGTGTTCCGTCGTCATTAGAAGGCCCTGAACGTTACAATTAACTATCATTTTTGCGTCGGATTCGAAAATCTAGACTCACAGGAGAACGACCATAAAGTGCCCGAGGCAGCAATAGAACCTTGGAGACAAGTCGGCTGGAGGAAGATGTATTGGATCGCGACGCAATTTGAGTCTTCTATCGTCATTAGGAGGCGCTGAACGTTATAATTCACTATCATTTTTGAGTCGGATTCGAAAATCTAGACTCACAGGAGAACAACCATAAGGTGCCCGAGGCAGCAATAGACCCCTGGTGACAAGTCGGCTGGAGGACGATGTATTGGATCGCGACGCAATTTGAGTGTTCCATCGTCATTAGAAGGCCCTGAACGATACAATTAACTATCATTTTTGCGTCGGATTCGAAAATCTAGACTCACAGGAGAACGACCATAAGGTGCCCGAGGCAGCAATAGACCCTTGGAGACAAGTCGGCTGGAGGCCGATGTATTGAATCTCGACGCAATTTGAGTGTTCTATCGGCATTAGGAGGCCCTGAACGTTAAATTTAACTATCATTCTTGCGTCGGATTCGATAATCTAAACTCACAGGAGAACGACCATACGGTGCCCGAGGCAGCAACAGACCCTTGGAGACAAGTCGGCTGGAGGACGATGTATTGGATCTCGACGCAATTTGAGTGTTCCATCGTCATTAGAAGGCCCTGAACGTTACAATTAACTATCATTTTTGCGTCGGATTCGAAAATCTAGACTCACAGGAGAACGACCATAAGGTGCCCGAGGCAGCAATAGACCCTTGGAGACAAGTCGGCTGGAGGACGATGTATTGGATCGCGACGCAATTTGAGTCTTCTATCGTCATTAGGAGGCGCTGAACGTTACAATTCACTATCATTTTTGCGTCGGATTCGAAAATCTAGACTCACAGGAGAAGGACCATAAGGTGCCCGAGGCAGCGATATCCCCTTGGAGAGAAGTCGGCTGGAGGCCGATGTATTGAATCTCGACGCAATTTGAGTGTTTCATCGTCATTAGAAGGCCCTGAACGTTACAATTAACTATCATTTTTGCGTCGGATACGAAAATCTAGACTCACAGGAGAACGACCATAAGGTCCCCCAGGCAGCAACAGACCCTTGGAGACAAGTCGGCTGGAGGACGATGTATTGAATCTCGACGCAATTTGAGAGTTCCATCGTCATTAGGCGTCCCTGAACGTTACAATTAACTATCCTTTTGGCGTCGGATTCGTAAATCTAGACTTACAAGAGAACGACCATAAAGTGCCCGAGGCAGCATTAGACCCTTCGAGACAAGTCGGCTGGAGGACGATGTATTGGATCGCGACGCAATTTGAGTGTTCCATCGTCATTAGGAGGCCCTGAATGTTACAATTAACTATCAGTTTTTCGTCGGATTCGAAAACCTTGACCTACAGCAGACGAACCATTTGGTTCCGGATGCAGCAATATCCCCTTGGAGACAAATCGGCTGGAGGACGATGTATTGAATCCCGACGCAATTTGAGTCTTCTTTCGTCATTAGGAGGCGCTGAACGTTACAATTCACTATCATTTTTGCGTCGGATTCGAAAATCTAGACTCACAGGAGAAGGATCATATTGTGCCCGAGACAGCAATATCCCCTTGGAGACAAGTCCGCTGGAGGACGATGTATTGAATCTCGACGCAATTTGAGTGTTCCGTCGTCATTAGAAGGCCCTGAACGTTACAATTAACTATCATTTTTGCGTCGGATTCGAAAATCTAGACTCACAGGAGAACGACCATAAAGTGCACGAGGCAGCAATAGAACCTTGGAGACAAGTCGGCTGGAGGAAGATGTATTGGATCGCGACGCAATTTGAGTCTTCTATCGTCATTAGGAGGCGCTGAACGTTATAATTCACTATCATTTTTGAGTCGGATTCGAAAATCTAGACTCACAGGAGAAGGACCTTGTGGTCATTAGGTCATTAGGAGGCGCTGAACGTTACAATTCACTATCATTTTTGCGTCGGATTCGAAAATCTAGACTCACAGGAGAAGGACCATGTGGTGCCCGAGGCAGCGATATCCCCTTGGAGACAAGTCGGCTGGAGGCCGATGTATTGAATCTCGACGCAATTTGAGTGTTCCATCGTCATTAGAAGGCCCTGAAAGTTACAATTAACTATCAGTTTTGCGTCGGATACGAAAATCTAGACTCACAGAAGAACGACCATAAGGTGCCCGAGGCAGCAATAGACCCTTGGAGACAAGTCGGCTGGAGGACGATGTATTGAATCTCGACGCAATTTGAGAGTTCCATCGTCATTAGGAGGCCCTGAACGTTACAATTAACTATCCATTTGGCGTCGGATTCGTAAATCTAGACTTACAAGAGAACGACCATAAAGTGCCCGAGGCAGCATTAGACCCTTGGAGACAAGTCGGCTGGAGGACGATGTATTGGATCGCGACGCAATTTGAGTCTTCCATCGTCATTAGGAGGCCCTGAATGTTACATTTAACTATCAGTTTTTCGTCGGATTCGAAAATCTAGACCTATAGCAGACGAACCATTTGGTGCCCGATGCAGCAATATCCCCTTGGAGACAAATCGGCTGGAGGACGATGTATTGAATCCAGACGCAATTTGAGTCTTCTATCGTCATTAGGAGGCGCTGAACGTTACAATTCACTATCATTTTTGCGTCGGATTCGAAAATCTAGACTCACAGGAGAAGGATCATATTGTGCCCGAAACAGCAATAACCCCTTGGAGACAAGTCGGCTGGAGGACGATGTATTGAATCTCGACGCAATTTGAGTGTTCCATCGTCATTAGAAGGCCCTGAACGATACAATTAACTATCATTTTTGCGTCGGATTCGAAAATCTAGACTCACAGGAGAACGACCATAAGGTGCCCGAGGCAGCAATAGACCCTTGGAGACAAGTCGGCTGGAGGCCGATGTATTGAATCTCGACGCAATTTGAGTGTTCTATCGGCATTAGGAGGCCCTGAACGTTAAATTTAACTATCATTCTTGCGTCGGATTCGATAATCTAAACTCACAGGAGAACGACCATACGGTGCCCGAGGCAGCAACAGACCCTTGGAGACAAGTCGGCTGGAGGACGATGTATTGGATATCGACGCAATTTGAGTGTTCCATCGTCATTAGAAGGCCCTGAACGTTACAATTAACTATCATTTTTGCGTCGGATTCGAAAATCTAGACTCACAGGAGAACGACCATAAGGTGCCCGAGGCAGCAATAGACCCTTGGAGACAAGTCGGCTGGAGGACGATGTATTGGATCGCGACGCAATTTGAGTCTTCTATCGTCATTAGGAGGCGCTGAACGTTACAATTCACTATCATTTTTGCGTCGGATTCGAAAATCTTGACTCACAGGAGAAGGATCATAAGGTGCCCGAGGCAGCGATATCCCCTTGATGACAAGTCGGCTGGAGGCCGATGTATTGAATCTCGACGCAATTTGAGTGTTTCATCGTCATTAGAAGGCCCTGAACGTTACAATTAACTATCATTTTTGCGTCGGATACGAAAATCTAGACTCACAGGAGAACGACCATAAGGTGCCCGAGGCAGCAATAGACCCTTGGAGACAAGTCGGCTGGAGGACGATGTATTGAATCTCGACGCAATTTGAGAGTTCCATCGTCATTAGGCGTCCCTGAACGTTACAATTAACTATCCTTTTGGCGTCGGATTCGTAAATCTAGACTTACAAGAGAACGACCATAAAGTGCCCGAGGCAGCAATAGAACCTTGGAGACAAGTCGGCTGGAGGAAGATGTATTGGATCGCGACGCAATTTGAGTCTTCTATCGTCATTAGGAGGCGCTGAACGTTACAATTCACTATCAGTTTTTCGTCGGATTCGAAAACCTAGACCTACAGCAGACGAACCATTTTGTTCCGGATGCAGCAATATCCCCTTGGAGACAAATCGGCTGGAGGACGATGTATTGAATCACGACGCAATTTGAGTCTTCTATCGTCATTAGGAGGCGCTGAACGTTACAATTCACTATCATTTTTGCGTCGGATTCGAAAATCTAGACTCACAGGAGAAGGATCATATTGTGCCCGAGACAGCAATATCCCCTTGGAGACAAGTCCGCTGGAGGACGATGTATTGAATCTCGACGCAATTTGAGTGTTCCGTCGTCATTAGAAGGCCCTGAACGTTACAATTAACTATCATTTTTGCGTCGGATTCGAAAATCTAGACTCACAGGAGAACGACCATAAAGTGCCCGAGGCAGCAATAGAACCTTGGAGACAAGTCGGCTGGAGGAAGATGTATTGGATCGCGACGCAATTTGAGTCTTCTATCGTCATTAGGAGGCGCTGAACGTTATAATTCACTATCATTTTTGAGTCGGATTCGAAAATCTAGACTCACAGGAGAACGACCATAAGGTGCCCGAGGCAGCAATAGACCCCTGGTGACAAGTCGGCTGGAGGACGATGTATTGGATCGCGACGCAATTTGAGTGTTCCATCGTCATTAGAAGGCCCTGAACGATACAATTAACTATCATTTTTGCGTCGGATTCGAAAATCTAGACTCACAGGAGAACGACCATAAGGTGCCCGAGGCAGCAATAGACCCTTGGAGACAAGTCGGCTGGAGGCCGATGTATTGAATCTCGACGCAATTTGAGTGTTCTATCGGCATTAGGAGGCCCTGAACGTTAAATTTAACTATCATTCTTGCGTCGGATTCGATAATCTAAACTCACAGGAGAACGACCATACGGTGCCCGAGGCAGCAACAGACCCTTGGAGACAAGTCGGCTGGAGGACGATGTATTGGATCTCGACGCAATTTGAGTGTTCCATCGTCATTAGAAGGCCCTGAACGTTACAATTAACTATCATTTTTGCGTCGGATTCGAAAATCTAGACTCACAGGAGAACGACCATAAGGTGCCCGAGGCAGCAATAGACCCTTGGAGACAAGTCGGCTGGAGGACGATGTATTGGATCGCGACGCAATTTGAGTCTTCTATCGTCATTAGGAGGCGCTGAACGTTACAATTCACTATCATTTTTGCGTCGGATTCGAAAATCTAGACTCACAGGAGAAGGACCATAAGGTGCCCGAGGCAGCGATATCCCCTTGGAGAGAAGTCGGCTGGAGGCCGATGTATTGAATCTCGACGCAATTTGAGTGTTTCATCGTCATTAGAAGGCCCTGAACGTTACAATTAACTATCATTTTTGCGTCGGATACGAAAATCTAGACTCACAGGAGAACGACCATAAGGTCCCCCAGGCAGCAATAGACCCTTGGAGACAAGTCGGCTGGAGGACGATGTATTGAATCTCGACGCAATTTGAGAGTTCCATCGTCATTAGGCGTCCCTGAACGTTACAATTAACTATCCTTTTGGCGTCGGATTCGTAAATCTAGACTTACAAGAGAACGACCATAAAGTGCCCGAGGCAGCATTAGACCCTTCGAGACAAGTCGGCTGGAGGACGATGTATTGGATCGCGACGCAATTTGAGTGTTCCATCGTCATTAGGAGGCCCTGAATGTTACAATTAACTATCAGTTTTTCGTCGGATTCGAAAACCTAGACCTACAGCAGACGAACCATTTGGTTCCGGATGCAGCAATATCCCCTTGGAGACAAATCGGCTGGAGGACGATGTATTGAATCCCGACGCAATTTGAGTCTTCTATCGTCATTAGGAGGCGCTGAACGTTACAATTCACTATCATTTTTGCGTCGGATTCGAAAATCTAGACTCACAGGAGAAGGATCATATTGTGCCCGAGACAGCAATATCCCCTTGGAGACAAGTCCGCTGGAGGACGATGTATTGAATCTCGACGCAATTTGAGTGTTCCGTCGTCATTAGAAGGCCCTGAACGTTACAATTAACTATCATTTTTGCGTCGGATTCGAAAATCTAGACTCACAGGAGAACGACCATAAAGTGCACGAGGCAGCAATAGAACCTTGGAGACAAGTCGGCTGGAGGAAGATGTATTGGATCGCGACGCAATTTGAGTCTTCTATCGTCATTAGGAGGCGCTGAACGTTATAATTCACTATCATTTTTGAGTCGGATTCGAAAATCTAGACTCACAGGAGAAGGACCTTGTGGTCATTAGGTCATTAGGAGGCGCTGAACGTTACAATTCACTATCATTTTTGCGTCGGATTCGAAAATCTACACTCACAGGAGAAGGACCATGTGGTGCCCGAGGCAGCGATATCCCCTTTGAGACAAGTCGGCTGGAGGCCGATGTATTGAATCGCGACGCAATTTGAGTGTTCCATCGTCATTAGGAGGCCCTGAATGTTGCAATTAACTATCAGTTTTTCGTCGGATTCGAAAATCTAGACTCACAGCAGACGAACCATTTGGTGCCCGAGGCAGCAATATCCCCTTGGAGACAAATCGGCTGGAGGACGATGTATTGAATCCCGACGCAATTTGAGTCTTCTATCGACATTAGGAGGCGCTGAACGTTACAATTCACTATCATTTTTGCGTCGGATTCGAAAATCTAGACTCACAGGAGAAGGATCATATTGTGCCCGAGACAGCAATATCTCCTTGGAGACAAGTCGGCTGGAGGACGATGTATTGAATCTCGACGCAATTTGAGTGTTCCATCGTCATTAGAAGGCCCTGAACGTTACAATTAACTATCATTTTTGCGTCGGATTCGAAAATCTAGACTCACAGGAGAAGGACCATAAGGTGCCCGAGGCAGCGATATCCCCTTGGAGAGAAGTCGGCTGGAGGCCGATGTATTGAATCTCGACGCAATTTGAGTGTTTCATCGTCATTAGAAGGCCCTGAACGTTACAATTAACTATCATTTTTGCGTCGGATACGAAAATCTAGACTCACAGGAGAACGACCATAAGGTCCCCCAGGCAGCAATAGACCCTTGGAGACAAGTCGGCTGGAGGACGATGTATTGAATCTCGACGCAATTTGAGAGTTCCATCGTCATTAGGCGTCCCTGAACGTTACAATTAACTATCCTTTTGGCGTCGGATTCGTAAATCTAGACTTACAAGAGAACGACCATAAAGTGCCCGAGGCAGCATTAGACCCTTCGAGACAAGTCGGCTGGAGGACGATGTATTGGATCGCGACGCAATTTGAGTGTTCCATCGTCATTAGGAGGCCCTGAATGTTACAATTAACTATCAGTTTTTCGTCGGATTCGAAAACCTAGACCTACAGCAGACGAACCATTTGGTTCCGGATGCAGCAATATCCCCTTGGAGACAAATCGGCTGGAGGACGATGTATTGAATCCCGACGCAATTTGAGTCTTCTATCGTCATTAGGAGGCGCTGAACGTTACAATTCACTATCATTTTTGCGTCGGATTCGAAAATCTAGACTCACAGGAGAAGGATCATATTGTGCCCGAGACAGCAATATCCCCTTGGAGACAAGTCCGCTGGAGGACGATGTATTGAATCTCGACGCAATTTGAGTGTTCCGTCGTCATTAGAAGGCCCTGAACGTTACAATTAACTATCATTTTTGCGTCGGATTCGAAAATCTAGACTCACAGGAGAACGACCATAAAGTGCACGAGGCAGCAATAGAACCTTGGAGACAAGTCGGCTGGAGGAAGATGTATTGGATCGCGACGCAATTTGAGTCTTCTATCGTCATTAGGAGGCGCTGAACGTTATAATTCACTATCATTTTTGAGTCGGATTCGAAAATCTAGACTCACAGGAGAAGGACCTTGTGGTCATTAGGTCATTAGGAGGCGCTGAACGTTACAATTCACTATCATTTTTGCGTCGGATTCGAAAATCTACACTCACAGGAGAAGGACCATGTGGTGCCCGAGGCAGCGATATCCCCTTTGAGACAAGTCGGCTGGAGGCCGATGTATTGAATCTCGACGCAATTTGAGTGTTCCATCCTCATTAGAAGGCCCTGAAAGTTACAATTAACTATCATTTTTGCGTCGGATACGAAAATCTAGACTCACAGGAGAACGACCATAAGGTGCCCGAGGCAGCAATAGACCCTTGGAGACAAGTCGGCTGGAGGACGATGTATCGAATCTCGACGCAATTTGAGAGTTCCATCGTCATTAGGCGGCCCTGAACGTTACAATTAACTATCATTTTTGCGTCGGATTCGAAAATCTAGACTCACAGGAGAAGGATCATATTGTGCCCGAGACAGCAATATCCCCTTGGAGACAAGTCGGCTGGAGGACGACGTATTGGATCGCGACGCAATTTGAGTGTTCCATCGTCATTAGGAGGCCCTGAATGTTGCAATTAACTATCAGTTTTTCGTCGGATTCGAAAATCTAGACTCACAGCAGACGAACCATTTGGTGCCCGAGGCAGCAATATCCCCTTGGAGACAAATCGGCTGGAGGACGATGTATTGAATCCCGACGCAATTTGAGTCTTCTATCGACATTAGGAGGCGCTGAACGTTACAATTCACTATCATTTTTGCGTCGGATTCGAAAATCTAGACTCACAGGAGAAGGATCATATTGTGCCCGAGACAGCAATATCTCCTTGGAGACAAGTCGGCTGGAGGACGATGTATTGAATCTCGACGCAATTTGAGTGTTCCATCGTCATTAGAAGGCCCTGAACGTTACAATTAACTATCATTTTTGCGTCGGATTGGAAAATCTAGACTCACAGGAGAACGACCATAAGGTGCCCGAGGCAGCAATAGACCCTTGGAGACAAGTCGGCTGGAGGCCGATGTATTGAATCTCGACGCAATTTGAGTGTTCTATCGGCATTAGGAGGCCCTGACCGTTAAATTTAACTATCATTCTTGCGTCGTATTCGATAATCTAAACTCACAGGAGAACGACCAATCGGTGCCCGAGGCAGCAACAGACCCTTGGAGACAAGTCGGCTGGAGGACGATGTATTGGATCTCGACGCAATTTGAGTGTTCCATCGTCATTAGAAGGCTCTGAACGTTACAATTAACTATCATTTTTGCGTCGGATTCCAAAATCTAGACTCACAGGAGAACGACCATAAGGTGCCCGAGGCAGCAATAGACCCTTGGAGACAAGTCGGCTGGAGGACGATGTATTGGATCGCGACGCAATTTGAGTCTTTTATCGTCATTAGGAGGCGCTGGACGTTATAATTCACTATCATTTTTGCGTCGGATTCGAAAATCTAGACTCACAGGAGAAGGACCATGTGGTGCCCGAGGCAGCGATATCCCCTTGGAGACAAGTCGGCTGGAGGCCGATGTATTGAATCTCGACGCAATTTGAGTGTTCCATCGGCATTAGGAGGCCCCGAACGTTAAAATTAACTATCATTCTTGCGTCGGATTCGATAATCTAAACTCACAGAAGAACGACGTTAAGGTGCCCGAGGCAGCAACAGACCCTTGGAGACAAGTCGGCTGGAGGCCGATGTATTGAATCTCGACGCAATTTGAGTGTTCCATCGGCATTAGGAGGCCCTGAACGTTACAATTAACTATCATTTTTGCGTCGGATTCGATAATCTAAACTCACAGGAGAACGACTATAAGGTGCCCGAGGCAGCAATAGACCCTTGGAGACAAGTCGGCTGGAGGCCGATGTATTGAATCTCGACGCAATTTGAGTGTTCCATCGTCATTAGAAGGCCCTGAACGTTACAATTAACTATCATTTTTGCGTCGGATTCGAAAATCTAGACTCACAGGAGAACGACCATAAGGTGCCCGAGGCAGCAATAGACCCCTGGTGACAAGTCGGCTGGAGGACGATGTATTGGATCGCGACGCAATTTGAGTGTTCCATCGTCATTAGGAGGCCCTGAATGTTACAATTAACTATCATTTTTGCGTCGGATTCGAAAATCTAGACTCACAGGAGAAGGACCATGTGGTCATTAGGTCATTAGGAGGCGCTGAACGTTACAATTCACTATCATTTTTGCGTCGGATTCGAAAATCTAGACTCACATTAGAAGGACCATGTGGTGCCCGAGGCAGTGATATCCCCTTGGAGACAAGTCGGCTGGAGGCCGATGTATTGAATCTCGACGCAATTTGAGTGTTCCATCGTCATTAGAAGGCCCTGAAAGTTACAATTAACTATCATTTTTGCGTCGGATACGAAAATCTAGACTCACAGGAGAACGACCATAAGGTGCCCGAAGCACCAATAGACCCTTGGAGACAAGTCGGCCGGAGGACGATGTATTGAATCTCGACGCAATTTGAGTTTTCCATCGTCATTAGGCGGCCCTGAACGTTACGATTAACTATCATTTTGGCGTCGGATTCGTAAATCTAGACTTACAAGAGAACGACCATAAAGTGCCCGAGGCACCATTAGACCCTTGGAGACAAGTCGGCTGGAGGACGACGTATTGGAGCGCGACGCAATTTGAGTGTTCCATCGTCATTAGGAGGCCCTGAATGTTACAATTAACTATCAGTTTTTCGTCGGATTCGAAAATCTAGACTCGCAGCAGACGAACCATTTGGTGCCCGAGGCAGCAATATCCCCTTGGAGACAAATCGGCTGGAGGACGATGTATTGAATCCCGACGCAATTTGAGTCTTCTATCGACATTAGGAGGCGCTGAACGTTACAATTCACTATCATTTTTGCGTCGGATTCGAAAATCTAGACTCACAGGAGAAGGATCATATTGTGCCCGAGACAGCAATATCCCCTTGGAGACAAGTCGGCTGGAGGACGATGTATTGAATCTCGACGCAATTTGAGTGTTCCATCGTCATTAGAAGGCCCTGAACGTTACAATTAACTATCATTTTTGCGTCGGATTCGAAAATCTAGACTCACAGGAGAACGACCATAAGGTGCCCGAGGCAGCAATAGACCCTTGGAGACAAGTCGGCTGGATTCCGATGTATTGAATCTCGACGCAATTTGAGTGTTCTATCGGCATTAGGAGGCCCAGAACGTTAAATTTAACTATCATTCTTGCGTCGGATTCGATAATCTAAACTCACAGGAGAACGACCATACGGTTCCCGAGGCAGCAACAGACCCTTGGAGACAAGTCGGCTGGAGGACGATGTATTGGATCTCGACGCAATTTGAGTGTTCCATCGTCATTAGAAGGCCCTGAACGTTACAATTAACTATCATTTTTGCGTCGGATTCGAAAATCTAGACTCACAGGAGAACGACCATAAGGTGCCCGAGGCAGCAATAGACCCTTGGAGACAAGTCGGCTGGAGGACGATGTATTGGATCGCGACGCAATTTGAGTCTTCTATCGTCATTAGGAGGCGCTGAACGTTACAATTCACTATCATTTTTGCGTCGGATTCGAAAATCTAGACTCACAGGAGAAGGACCATAAGGTCCCCGAGGCAGCGATATCCCCTTGGAGACAAGTCGGCTGGAGGCCGATGTATTGAATCTCGACGCAATTTGAGTGTTCCATCGTCATTAGAAGGCCCTGAACGTTACAATTAACTATCATTTTTGCGTCGGATACGAAAATCTAGACTCACTGGAGAACGACCATTAAGTGCCCGAGGCAGCAATAGACCCTTGGAGACAAGTAGGCTGGAGGACGATGTATTGAATCTCGACGCAATTTGAGAGTTCCATCGTCATTAGGCTTCCCTGAACGTTACAATTAACTATCCTTTTGGCGTCGGATTCGTAAATCTAGACTTACAAGAGAACGACCATAAAGTGCCCGAGGCAGCATTAGACCCTTCGAGACAAGTCGGCTGGAGGACGATGTATTGGATCGCGACGCAATTTGAGTGTTCCATCGTCATTAGGAGGCCCTGAATGTTACAATTAACCATCAGTTTTTCGTCGGATTCGAAAATCTAGACCTACAGCAGACGAACCATTTGGTTCCCGATGCAGCAATATCCCCTTGGAGACAAATCGGCTGGAGGACGATGTATTGAATTCCGACGCAATTTGAGTCTTCTATCGTCATTAGGAGGCGCTGAACGTTACAATTCACTATCATTTTTGCGTCGGATTTGAAAATCTAGACTCACAGGAGAAGGATCATATTGTGCCCGAGACAGCAATATCCCCTTGGAGACAAGTCCGCTGGAGGACGATGTATTGAATCTCGACGCAATTTGAGTGTTCCATCGTCATTAGAAGGCCCTGAACGTTACAATTAACTATCATTTTTGCGTCGGATTCGAAAATCTAGACTCACAGGAGAACGACCATAAGGTGCCCGAGGCAGCAATAGAACCTTGGAGACAAGTCGGCTGGAGGACGATGTATTGGATCGCGACGCAATTTGAGTCTTCTATCGTCATTAGGAGGCGCTGAACGTTATAATTCACTATCATTTTTGCGTCGGATTCGAAAATCTAGACTCACAGGAGAAGGACCATGTGGTGCCCGAGGCAGCGATATCCCCTTGGAGACAAGTCGGCTGGAGGCCGATGTATTGAATCTCGACGCAATTTGAGTGTTCCATCGGCATTAGGAGGCCCTGAACGTTAAAATTAACTATCATTCTTGCGTCGGATTCGATAAACTAAACTCACAGGAGAACGACCATAAGGTGCCCGAGGCAGCAACAGACCCTTGGAGACAAGTCGGCTGGAGGTCGATGAATTGAATCTCGACGCAATTTGAGGGTTCCATCGGCATTAGGAGGCCCTGAACGTTACAATTAACTATCATTTTTGCGTCGGATTCAATAATCTAAACTCACAGGAGAACGACTATAAGGTGCCCGAGGCAGCAATAGACCCTTGGAGACAAGTCGGCTGGAGGCCGATGTATTGAATCTCGACGCAATTTGAGCGTTCCATCGTCATTAGAAGGCCCTGAACGTTACAATTAACTATCATTTTTGCGTCGGACTCGAAAATCTAGACTCACAGGAGAAAGACCATAAGGTGCCCGAGGCAGCAATAGACCCCTGGTGACAAGTCGGCTGGAGGCCGATGTATTGAATCTCGACGCAATTTGAGTGTTCTATCGTCATTAGAAGGCCCTGAACGTTACAATTAACTATCATTTTTGCGTCGGATACGAAAATCTAGACTCACAGGAGAACGACCATAAGGTGCTCGAGGCAGCAATAGACCCTTGGAGACAAGTCGGCTGGAGGACGATGTACTGAATCTCGACGCAATTTGAGAGTTCCATCATCATTAGGCGGCCCTGAACGTTACAATTAACTATCATTTTGGCGTCGGATTCGTAAATCTAGACTTACTAGAGAACGACCATAAAGTGCCCGCGGCAGCATTAGACCCTTGGAGACAAGACGGCTGGAGGACGATGTAATGGATCGCGACGCAATTTGAGTGTTCCATCGTCATTAGGAGGCCCTGAATATTACAATTAACTATCATTTTTGCGTCGGATTCGAAAATCTAGACTCACAGGAGAAGGACCATGTGGTCATTAGGTCATTAGGAGGCGCTGAACGTTACAATTCACTATCATTTTTGCGTCGGATTCGAAAATCTAGACTCACAGGAGAAGGACCATGTGGTGCCCGAGGCAGCAATATCCCCTTGGAGACAAGTCGGCTGGAGGCCGAAGTATTAAATCTCGACGCAATTTGAGTGTTCCATCGTCATTAGAAGGCCCTGAAATTTACAATTAACTATCATTTTTGCGTCGGATACGAAAATCTAGACTCACAGGAGAACGACCATAAGGTGCCCGAGGCAGCAATAGACCCTTGGAGACAAGTCGGCCGGAGGACGATGTATTGAATCTCGACGCAATTTGAGTGTTCCATCGTCATTAGAAGGCCCTGAACGTTACAATTAACTATCATTTTTGCGTCGGATTCGAAAATCTAGACTCACAGGAGAAGGACCATGTGGTCATTAGGTCATTAGGAGGCGCTGAACGTTACAATTCACTATCATATTTGCGTCGGATTCGAAAATCTAGACTCACAGGAGAAGGACCATGTGGTGCCCGAGGCAGCGATATCCCCTTGGAGACAAGTCGGCTGGAGGACGATGTATTGAATCTCGACGCAATTTGAGTGTTCCATCGTCATTAGAAGGCCCTGAACGTTACAATTAACTATCATTTTTGCGTCCGATTCGAAAATCTAGACTCACAGGAGAACGACCATAAGGTGCCCGAGGCAGCAATAGACCCTTGGAGACAAGTCGGCTGGAGGCCGATGTATTGAATCTCGACGCAACTTGAGTGTTCCATCGGCATTAGGAGGCCCTGAACGTTGAATTTAACTATCATTTTTGCGTCGGATTCGATAATCTAAACTCACAGGAGAACGACCATACGGTGCCCGAGGCAGCAACAGACCCTTGGAGACACGTCGGCTGGAGGACGATGTATTGGATCTCGACGCAATTTGAGTGTTCCATCGTCATTACAAGGCCCTGAACGTTACAATTAACTACCATTTTTGCGTCGGATTCGACAATCTAGACTCACAGGAGAACGACCATAAGGTGCCCGAAGCAGCAATAGACCCTTGGAGACAAGACGGCTGGAGGACGATGTATTGGATCGCGACGCAATTTGAGTCTTCTATCGTCATTAGTATGCGCTGCACGTTACAATTCACTATCATTTTTGCGTCGGATTCGATAATCTAGACTCACAGGAGAACGACCATAAGGTGCCCGAGGCAGCGATAGACCCTTGGAGACAAGTCGGCTGGAGGACGATGTATTGAATCTCGACGCAATTTGAGAGTTCCATCGTCATCAGGCTTCCCTGAACGTTACAATTAACTATCCTTTTGGCGTCGGATTCGTAAATCTAGACTTACAAGAGAACGACCATAAAGTGCCCGAGGCAGCATTAGACCCTTCGAGACAAGTCGGCTGGAGGACGATGTATTGGATCGCGACGCAATTTGAGTGTTCCATCGTCATTAGGAGGCCCTGAATATTACAATTAACTATCAGTTTTTCGTTGGATTCGAAAATCTAGACCTACAGCAGACGAACCATTTGGTTCCCGATGCAGCAATATCCCCTTGGAGACAAATCGGCTGGAGGACGATGTATTGAATCCCGACGCAATTTGAGTCTTCTATCGTCATTAGGAGGCGCTGAACGTTACAATTCACTATCATTTTTGCGTCGGATTCGAAAATCTAGACTCACAGGAGAAGGATCATATTGTGCCCGAGACAGCAATATCCCCTTGGAGACAAGTCCGCTGGAGGACGATGTATTGAATCTCGACGCAATTTGAGTGTTCCATCGTCATTAGAAGGCCCTGAACGTTACAATTAACTATCATTTTTGCGTCGGATTCGAAAATCTAGACTCACAGGAGAACGACCATAAGGTGCCCGAGGCAGCAATAGACCCTTGGAGACAAGTCGGCTGGAGGACGATGTATTGGATCGCGACGCAATTTGAGTCTTCTATCGTCATTAGGAGGCGCTGAACGTTATAATTCACTATCATTTTTGCGTCGGATTCGAAAATCTGGACTCACAGGAGAAGGACCATGTGGTGCCCGAGGCAGCGATATCCCCTTGGAGACAAGTCGGCTGGAGGCCGATGTATTGAATCTCGACGCAATTTGAGTGTTCCATCGTCATTAGAAGGCCCTGAACGTTACAATTAACTATCATTTTTGTGTCGGATACGAAAATCTAGACCCACAGGAGAACGACCATAAGGTGCTCGAGGCAGCAATAGACCCTTGGAGACAAGTCGGCTGGAGGACGATGTATTGAATCTCGACGCAATTTGAGAGTTCCATCATCATTAGGCGGCCCTGAACGTTACAATTAACTATCATTTTGGCGTCGGATTCGTAAATCTAGACTTACAAGAGAACGACCATAAAGTGCCCGCGGCAGCATTAGACCCTTGGAGACAAGACGGCTGGAGGACGATGTAATGGATCGCGACGCAATTTGAGTGTTCCATCGTCATTAGGAGGCCCTGAATGTTACAATTAACTATCATTTTTGCGTCGGATTCGAAAATCTAGACTCACAGGAGAAGGACCATGTGGTCATTAGGTCATTAGGAGGCGCTGAACGTTACAATTCACTATCATTTTTGCGTCGGATTCGAAAATCTAGACTCACAGGAGAAGGACCATGTGGTGCCCGAGGCAGCAATATCCCCTTGGAGACAAGTCGGCTGGAGGCCGAAGTATTTAATCTCGACGCAATTTGAGTGTTCCATCGTCATTAGAAGGCCCTGAAAGTTACAATTAACTATCATTTTTGCGTCGGATACGAAAATCTAGACTCACAGGAGAACGACCATAAGGTGCCCGAGGCAGCAATAGACCCTTGGAGACAAGTCGGCCGGAGGACGATGTATTGAATCTCGACGCAATTTGAGTGTTCCATCGTCATTAGAAGGCCCTGAACGTTACAATTAACTATCATTTTTGCGTCGGATTCGAAAATCTAGACTCACAGGAGAACGACCTTAAGGTGCCCGAGGCAGCAATAGAACCTTGGAGACAAGTCGGCTGGAGGACGATGTATTGGATCGCGACGCAATTTGAGTCATCTATCGTCATTAGGAGGCGCTGAACGTTATAATTCACTATCATTTTTGCATCGGATTCGAAAATCTAGACTCACAGGAGAAGGACCATGTGGTGCCCGAGGCAGCGATATCCCCTTGGAGACAAGTCGGCTGGAGGCCGATGTATTGAATCTCGACGCAATTTGCGTGTTCCATCGGCATTAGGAGGCACTGAACGTTAAAATTAACTATCATTCTTGCGTCGGATTCGATAATCTAAACTCACAGGAGAACGACCATAAGGTGCCCGAGGCAGCAACAGACTCTTGGAGACAAGTCGGCTGGAGGCCGATGTATTGAATCTCGACGCAATTTGAGTGTTCCATCGGCATTAGGAGGCCCTGAACGTTACAATTAACTATCATTTTTGCGTCGGATTCAATAATCTAAACTCACAGGAGAACGACTATAAGGTGCCCGCGGCAGCAATAGACCCTTGGAGACAAGTCGGCTGGAGGCCGATGTATTGAATCTCGACGCAATTTGAGTGTTCCATCGTCATTAGAAGGCCCTGAACGTTACAATTAACTATCATTTTTGCGTCGGATTCGAAAATCTAGACTCACAGGAGAACGACCATAAGGTGCCCGAGGCAGCAATAGACCCCTGGTGACAAGTCGGCTGGAGGCCGATGTATTGAATCTCGACGCAATTTGAGTGTTCCATCGTCATTAGAAGGCCCTGAACGTTACAATTAACTATCATTTTTGCGTCGGATACGAAAATCTAGACTCACAGGAGAACGACCATAAGGTGCTCGAGGCAGCAATAGACCCTTGGAGACAAGTCGGCTGGAGGACGATGTATTGAATCTCGACGCAATTTGAGAGTTCCATCATCATTAGGCGGCCCTGAACGTTACAATTAACTATCATTTTTGCGTCGGATTCGTAAATCTAGACTTACAAGAGAACGACCATAAAGTGCCCGCGGCAGCATTAGACCCTTGGAGACAAGTCGGCTGGTGGACGATGTATTGGATCGCGACGCAATTTGAGTGTTCCATCGTCATTAGGAGGCCCTGAATGTTACAATTAACTATCATTTTTGCGTCGGATTCGAAAATCTAGACTCACAGGAGAAGGACCATGTGGTCATTAGGTCATTAGGAGGCGCTGAACGTTACAATTCACTACCATATTTGCGTCGGATTCGAAAATCTAGACTCACAGGAGAAGGACCATGTGGTGCCCGAGGCAGCGATATCCCCTTGGAGACAAGTCGGCTGGAGGACGATGTATTGAATCTCGACGCAATTTGAGTGTTCCATCGTCATTAGAAGGCCCTGAACGTTACAATTAACTATCATTTTTGCGTCGGATTCGAAAATCTAGACTCACAGGAGAACGACCATAAGGTGCCCGAGGCAGCAATAGACCCTTGGAGACAAGTCGGCTGGAGGCCGATGTATTGAATCTCGACGCAATTTGAGTGTTCCATCGTCATTAGAAGGCCCTGAACGTTACAATTAACTATCATTTTTGCGTCGGATTCGAAAATCTAGACTCACAGGAGAACGACCATAAGGTGCCCGAGGCAGCAATAGACCCTTGGAGACAAGTCGGCTGGAGGACGATGTATTGAATCTCGACGCAATTTGAGAGTTCCATCGTCATCAGGCTTCCCTGAACGTTACAATTAACTATCCTTTTGGCGTCGGATTCGTAAATCTAGACTTACAAGAGAACGACCATAAAGTGCCCGAGGCAGCATTATACCCTTCGAGACAAGTTGGCTGGAGGACGATGTATTGGATCGCGACGCAATTTGAGTGTTCCATCGTCATTAGGAGGCCCTGAATGTTACAATTAACTATCAGTTTTTCGTTGGATTCGAAAATCTAGACCTACAGCAGACGAACCATTTGGTTCCCGATGCAGCAATATCCCCTTGGAGACAAATCGGCTGGAGGACGATGTATTGAATCCCGACGCAATTTGAGTCTTCTATCGTCATTAGGAGGCGCTGAACGTTACAATTCACTATCATTTTTGCGTCGGATTCGAAAATCTAGACTCACAGGAGAAGGATCATATTGTGCCCGAGACAGCAATATCCCCTTGGAGACAAGTCCGCTGGAGGACGATGTATTGAATCTCGACGCAATTTGAGTGTTCCATCGTCATTAGAAGGCCCTGAACGTTACAATTAACTATCATTTTTGCGTCGGATTCGAAAATCTAGACTCACAGGAGAACGACCATAAGGTGCCCGAGGCAGCAATAGACCCTTGGAGACAAGTCGGCTGGAGGACGATGTATTGGATCGCGACGCAATTTGAGTCTTCTATCGTCATTAGGAGGCGCTGAACGTTATAATTCACTATCATTTTTGCGTCGGATTCGAAAATCAGGACTCACAGGAGAAGGACCATGTGGTGCCCGAGGCAGCGATATCCCCTTGGAGACAAGTCGGCTGGAGGCCGATGTATTGAATCTCGACGCAATTTGAGTGTTCCATCGGCATTAGGAGACCCTGAACGTTAAAATTAACTATCATTCTTGCGTCGGATTCGATAATCTAAACTCACAGGAGAACGACCATAAGGTGCCCGAGGCAGCAACAGACCTTTGGAGACAAGTCGGCTGGAGGCCGATGTATTGAATCTCGACGCAATTTGAGTGTTCCATCGGCATTAGGAGGCCCTGAACGTTACAATTAACTATCATTTTTGCGTCGGATTCGATAATCTAAACCCACAGGAGAACGACTATAAGGTGCCCGAGGCAGCAATAGACCCTTGGAGACAAGTCGGCTGGAGGCCGATGTATTGCATCTCGACGCAATTTGAGTGTTCCATCGTCATTAGAAGGCCCTGAACGTTACAATTAACTATCATTTTTGCGTCGGATTCGAAAATCTAGACTCACAGGAGAACGACCATAAGGTGCCCGAGGCAGCAATAGACCCCTGGTGACAAGTCGGCTGGAGGACGATGTATTGGATCGCGACGCAATTTGAGTGTTCCATCGTCATTAGGAGGCCCTGAATGTTACAATTAACTATCATTTTTGCGTCGGATTCGAAAATCTAGACTCACAGGAGAAGGACCATGTGGACATTAGGTCATTAGGAGGCGCTGAACGTTACAATTCACTATCATTTTTGCGTCGGATACGAAAATCTAGACCCACAGGAGAAGGACCATGTGGTGCCCGAGGCAGCGATATCCCCTTGGAGACAAGTCGGCTGGAGGACGATGTATTGAATCTCGACGCAATTTGAGTGTTCCATCGTCATTAGAAGGCCCTGAACGTTACAATTAACTATCACTTTTGCGTCGGATTCGAAAATCTAGACTCACAGGAGAACGACCATAAGGCGCCCGAGGCAGCAATAGACCCTTGGAGACAAGTCGGCTGGAGGCCGATGTATTGAATCTCGACGCAATTTGAGTGTTCCATCGGCATTAGGAGGCCCTGAACGTGAAATTTAACTATCATTTTTGCGTCGGATTCGATAATCTAAACTCACAGGAGAACGACCATACGGTGCCCGAGGCAGCAACAGACCCTTGGAGACACGTCGGCTGGAGGACGATGTATTGGATCTCGACGCAATTTGAGTGTTCCATCGTCATTACAAGGCCCTGAACGTTACAATTAACTACCATTTTTGCGTCGGATTCGAAAATCTAGACTCACAGGAGAACGACCATAAGGTGCCCGAGGCAGCAATAGACCCTTGGAGACAAGACGGCTGGAGGACGATGTATTGGATCGCGACGCAATTTGAGTCTTCTATCGTCATTAGGAGGCGCTGAACGTTACAATTCACTATCATATTTGCGTCGGATTCGAAAATCTAGACTCACAGGAGAACGACCATAAGGTGCCCGAGGCAGCGATAGACCCTTGGAGACAAGTCGGCTGGAGGACGATGTATTGAATCTCGACGCAATTTGAGAGTTCCATCGTCATCAGGCTTCCCTGAACGTTACAATTAACTATCCTTTTGGCGTCGGATTCCTAAATCTAGACTTACAAGAGAACGACCATAAAGTGCCCGAGGCAGCATTAGACCCTTGGAGACAAGTCGGCTGGAGGACGATGTATTGGATCGCGACGCAATTTGAGTGTTCCATCGTCATTAGGAGGCCCTGAATGTTACAATTAACTATCAGTTTTTCGTCGGATTCGAAAATCTAGACCTACAGCAGACGAACCATTGGTTCCCGATGCAGCATTATCCCCTTGGAGACAAATAGGCTGGAGGACGATGTATTGAATCCCGACGCAATTTGAGTCTTCTATCGTCATTAGGAGGCGCTGAACGTTACAATTCACTATCATTTTTGCGTCGGATTCGAAAATCTAGACTCACAGGAGAAGGATCATATTGTGCCCGAGACAGCATTATCCCCTTGGAGACAAGTCCGCTGGAGGACGATGTATTGAATCTCGACGCAATTTGAGTGTTCCATCGTCATTAGAAGGCCCTGAACGTTACAATTAACTATCATTTTTGCGTCGGATTCGAAAATCTAGACTCACAGGAGAACGACCATAAGGTGCCCGAGGCAGCAATAGACCCTTGGAGACAAGTCGGCTGGAGGACGATGTATTGGATCGCGACGCAATTTGAGTCTTCTATCGTCATTAGGAGGCGCTGAACGTTATAATTCACTATCATTTTTGCGTCGGATTCGAAAATCTGGACTCACAGGAGAAGGACCATGTGGTGCCCGAGGCAGCGATATCCCCTTGGAGACAAGTCGGCTGGAGGCCGATGTATTGAATCTCGACGCAATTTGAGTGTTCCATCGGCATTAGGAGACCCTGAACGTTAAAATTAACTATCATTCTTGCGTCGGATTCGATAATCTAAACTCACAGGAGAACGACCATAAGGTGCCCGAGGCAGCAACAGACCCTTGGAGACAAGTCGGCTGGAGGCCGATGTATTGAATCTCGACGCAATTTGAGTGTTCCATCGGCATTAGGAGGCCCTGAACGTTACAATTAACTATCATTTTTGCGTCGGATTCGATAATCTAAAGTCACAGGAGAACGACTATAAGGTGCCCGAGGCAGCAATAGACCCTTGGAGACAAGTCGGCTGGAGGCCGATGTATTGAATCTCGACGCAATTTGAGTGTTCCATCGTCATTAGAAGGCCCTGAACGTTACAATTAACTATCATTTTTGCGTCGGATACGAAAATCTAGACTCACAGGAGAACGACCATAAGGTGCTCGAGGCAGCAATAGACCCTTGGAGACAAGTCGGCTGGAGGACGATGTATTGAATCTCGACGCAATTTGAGAGTTCCATCGTCATTAGGAGGCCCTGAATGTTACAATTAACTATCATTTTTGCTTCGGATTCGAAAATCTAGACTCACAGGAGAAAGACCATGTGGTCATTAGGTCATTAGGAGGCGCTGAACGTTACAATTCACTATCATTTTTGCGTCGGATTCGAAAATCTAGACTCACAGGAGAAGGACCATGTGGTGCCCGAGGCAGCGATATCCCCTTGGAGACAAGTCGGCTGGAGGCCGATGTATTGAATCTCGACGCAATTTGAGTGTTCCATCGTCATTAGAAGGCCCTGAAAGTTACAATTAACTATCATTTTTGCGTCGGATACGAAAATCTAGACTCACAGGAGAACGACCATAAGGTGCCCGAGGCAGCAATAGACCCTTGGAGACAAGTCGGCCGGAGGACGATGTATTGAATCTCGACGCAATTTGAGAGTTCCATCGTCATTAGGCGGCCCTGAACGTTACAATTAACTATCATTTTGGCGTCGGATTCGTAAATCTAGACTTACAAGAGAACGACCATACATTGCCCGAGGCAGCATTAGACCCTTGGAGACAAGTCGGCTGGAGGACGACGTATTGGATCGCGACGCAATTTGAGTGTTCCATCGTCATTAGGAGGCCCTGAATGTTACAATTAACTATCAGTTTTTCGTCGGATTCGAAAATCTAGACTCACAGCAGACGAACCATTTGGTGCCCGAGGCAGCAATATCCCCTTGGAGACAAATCGGCTGGAGGACGATGTTTTGAATCCCGACGCAATTTGAGTCTTCTATCGTCATTAGGAGGCGCTGAAACTTACAATTCACTATCATTTTTGCGTCGGATTCGAAAATCTAGACTCACAGGAGAAGGATCATATTGTGCCCGAGACAGCAATATCCCCTTGGAGACAAGTCGGCTGGAGGACGATGTATTGAATCTCGACGCAATTTGAGTGTTCCATCGGCATTAGGAGGCCCTGAACGTTAAATTTAACTATCATTTTTGCGTCGGATTCGATAATCTAAACTCACAGGAGAACGACCATACGGTGCCCGAGGCAGCAACAGATCCTTGGAGACAAGTCGGCTGGAGGACGATGTATTGGATCTCGACGCAATTTGAGTGTTCCATCGTCATTACAAGGCCCTGAACGTTACAAATAACTATCATTTTTGCGTCGGATTCGAAAATCTAGACTCACAGGAGAACGACCATAAGGTGCCCGAGGCAGCAATAGACCCTTGGAGACAAGTCGGCTGGAGGACGATGTATTGGATCGCGACGCAATTTGAGTCTTCTATCGTCATTAGGAGGCGCTGAACGTTACAATTCACTATCATTTTTGCGTCGGATTCGAAAATCTAGACTCACAGGAGAAGGACCATAAGGTGCCCGAGGCAGCGATATCCCCTTGGAGACAAGTCGGCTGAAGGCCGATGTATTGAATCTCGACGCAATTTGAGTGTTCCATCGTCATTAGAAGGCCCTGAACGTTACAATTACCTATCATTTTTGCGTCGGATACGAAAATCTAGACTCACAGGAGAACGACCATAAAGTGCCCGAGGCAGCAATAGACCCTTGGAGACAAGTCGGCTGGAGGACGATGTATTGAATCTCGACGCAATTTGAGAGTTCCATCGTCATTAGGCGGCCCTGAACGTTACAATTAACCCTGCTGTTCTGTTCACTTTTACTTGACATATATACTGTTCGGGTCAATATGACCCGACATATCAAAATGCTTTAGAAACATAAATTTTGGTACAGTTTTAGCTATCGACATTGTTGTTCTATTCCAGTACCTTGTTAGTAATAATAATAATAATAATAATAATAATAATAATGGTAATAATAATAATAATAACAATGCATACAACTTTATTGAGGGATATTTTTCATTTAAATATGCACATAAATTTGAAACAACAGACAGTTTCCATTACAGGCATTCAACTTAGAAAGCACTACAGTTTTTCCATACTTCTATTCTTATTGTTGACAGTTTAGACGTAAGTATTGACATTTTCTAACAACAGACAGTTGTCATTACAGATATTCATCTTAGAGCACACTACAGTACAGAACACACTACAGTTTTTTTATTACATTCCAACATAGAAAGCACTACAACTTTAGAATCCTCTCTTCTTACTGATTGTAGTTTAGGCACAAGTATTCACATAAATTTGAAACAACAGAATTTTCAATACAATCATCTTATAAAATACTACAGTTCTTTTCTTACTGCTTGCACTGTGGACACAAGTAGGTTACATGTTTCTTGCAAATATGTTTACTACATTTTCCACACACCATGTTTGTTTTATTGTCATTACTTGATGGACAGAACTTACAGCGTGCACGTTTTGTAGATTTTCTTGTTGTTACCGATTCTGACACACCACCCACATCATTCGGGTTTTGGATGCTTGTGACCATTCTCAAAGAATCTTCTGTTCTTGGGAAATGCGTTCTTGATGCAATATGTTCTTTTATCAGTGACTTTCCAAGTTCCTCCAAGAATATTCTCCTTCTAGTCAATTTGCTTGCATTCCAATTAGGGTCAACCGAAATCCACAAAACGTATGCATTATAAGCAGAAACATCAAGAATATTGTAGAAAACTATCATTGGCCACCTATTACTTTTTCGTTTGCATGTATATGTACCTAATAACTGATCAAGCGTGTCTACAGCACCTTTGGTTGAATTATAGTCCAAAATCATTTTTGGCTTCTTATCAGCCCTGTCACTGATTTCCGCATCATGGTGGAGAGTGCTCATAAGTACAACATTCTTGTGTCTCTTAGGAATATAATTAACCACAGTAGTGTCATTTGTGAAGTAAAATGAAGAGCTGTGTACCTCCTTGTTGGTCATTTTGTGTGGAAGCTCCGGCTTATTTTTCCGTATAGTTCCCAACATAGTCAATTTCCTTTTCAGAAGCAGCTGCCCCAAATTGTACGACGTAAAAAAGTTGTCACACGTGATATTCTGACCACGTAACTCAGAAGTGAGATCAGATACCACCCTCATTCCCTGATTTCTTTCTGGTGCCGCTCCACTCACCTTTCCTGTATAAATTTGGGCTTTCAGTACGTATGAAGTTTTGCTGTCACACATGGTCCATATTTTGATCCCATATTTTGCCGGTTTACTTGGGATATACTGCTTGAATGGACAGCGACCTCTAAATGCTACTAACTGCTCGTCAACAGTAACATTTTCTCCTGGATTATACAGTTTAGGAAGGACCTCTACCCACTTCTCCCAAATACTACGAATTGCGGCAAGTTTGTCAGTACGTCGTCTTTCCTCTCTAGTAGATTTCTTGTCAAATCGCAGGACACGTGATATCTTACAGAATGTTTCATGAGACATGGTTGCTCGAAATATGTTTCGCCCAGTATCTTTATCCCACAAACTTTTTGTAGACTCCCCATGAGATCGATATACACCCGCTAGGAGTAAGAGTCCTAAGTATGCATGGAAAACAGAACCATCAATATCTGTCCACTGTTCACCATAAACTCGCTGCCCTTCAATATTTGTCATCTCTATTATTTCATTTTGAAGCGCTGTGTGAAATACTGCTTCAAATGAACATTTTACATCAGATATTCTGCTGACTGCATACCTGGTAACTCCTGGGGTACTCTTGATGATGTTCGAAGCTGGTAGGCGACCATGTTGTGCTGGTGGATGCAACTGCCATTCTATATTCCCATTTTTAGAAAGAAAAGTCTCTACACTATTTTGTATGGGCTGTGGACTGTCGTAACTGTCATCGGAACACTCGCTTTCAGATGCATTGCTGATGTGATCTTCAAACTCAGAAAGTGATCCTTCATCTGGTGAGGCATTTACTATTTCTTCCAACTCACGATCATTCAATGGTCTCATCGCCATGGTGTCACAAGTCAAACTGGGCAGAAACAAAGCATTCCAATTATTGAGAACTGCCAATTATTATTTCCTGGGGAAAGCAACAAACAAGCCCATTGTTGTGAACGCATGGAGCTTTAGGTGATTGTTGAGAGTAAGTTGGAATGATGCAGTCACTATTCCCACACAACACAACAAAAATAATTTTCGCCATTTCCAGATTTTAGAAATAAATACGAGTTACACTAAACATATTTGTGTCGGGTCATTATGACCCGAACATTACATATGCAACTATTACAGTTGAAGCCCAAACTTCTTAAACTTTTTTAAAACCTTTTAAAACACATGCTGCTCATCCATTTTCAGACAAAGTCACAAAGTTTCATAAATATATATTGGTATTTACATAATGTAAAATAACGTTCATATTCGTTTCGGGTCATATAGACCCGAACAGAACAGCAGGGTTAACTATCATTTTTGCGTCGGATTCGAAAATCTAGACTCACAGGAGAACGACCATAAGGTGCCCGAGGCAGCAATAGACCCTTGGAGACAAGTCGGCTGGAGTCCGATGTATTGAATCTCGACGCAATTTGAGTGTTCCATCGGCATTAGGAGGCCCTGAACGTTAATTTTAACTATCATTTTTGCGTCGGATTCGATAATCTAAACTCACAGGAGAACGACCATACGGTGCCCGAGGCAGCAACAGACCCTTGGAGACAAGTCGGCTGGAGGACGATGTATTGGATCTCGACGCAATTTGAGTGTTCCATCATCATTACAAGGACCTGAACGTTACAATTAACTATCATTTTTGCGTCGGATTCGAAAATCTAGACTCACAGGAGAACGACCATAAGGTGCCCGAGGCAGCAATAGACCTTTGGAGGCAAGTCGGCTGGAGGACGATGTATTGGATCGCGACGCAATTTGAGTCTTCTATCGTCATTAGGAGGCGCTGAACGTTACAATTCACTATCATTTTTGCGTCGGATTCGAAAATCTAGACTCACAGGAGAAGGACCCTAAGGTGCCCGAGGCAGCGATATCCCCTTGGAGACAAGCGCAGCTGGAAGCCGATGTATTGAATCTCGACGCAATTTGAGCGATCCATCGTCATTAGAAGGCCCTGAACGTTACAATTAACTATCATTTTTGCGTCGGATACGAAAATCTAGACTCACAGGAGAACGACCATATGGTGCCCGAGGCAGCAATAGACCCTTGGAGACAAGTCGGCTGGAGGTCGATGTATTGGATCGCGACGCAATTTGAGTCTTTTATCGTCATTAGGAGGCGCTGGACGTTATAATTCACTATCATTTTTGCGTCGGATTCGAAAATCTAGACTCACAGGAGAAGGACCATGTGGTGCCCGAGGCAGCGATATCCTCTTGGAGACAAGTCGGCTGGAGGCCGATGTATTGAATCTCGACGCAATTTGAGTGTTCCATCGTCATTAGAAGGCCCTGAACGTTACAATTAACTATCATTTTTGCGTCGGATACGAAAATCTAGACTCACAGGAGAACGACCATAAGGTGCTCGAGGCAGCAATAGACCCTTGGAGACAAGTCGGCTGGAGGACGATGTATTGAATCTCGACGCAATTTGAGAGTTCCATCATCATTAGGCGGCCCTGAACATTACAATTAACTATCATTTTGGCGTCGGATTCGTAAATCTAGACTTACAAGAGAACGACCATAAAGTGCCCGCGGCAGCATTAGACCCTTGGAGACAAGACGGCTGGAGGACGATGTATTGGATCGGGACGCAATTTGAGTGTTCCATCGTCATTAGGAGGCCCTGAATGTTACAATTAACTATCATTTTTGCGTCGGATTCGAAAATCTAGACTCACAGGAGAAGGACCATGTGGTCATTAGGTCATTAGGAGGCGCTGAACGTTACAATTCACTATCATTTTTGCGTCGGATTCGAAAATCTAGACTCACAGGAGAAGGACCATGTGGTGCCCGAGGCAGCGATATCCCCTTGGAGACAAGTCGGCTGGAGGCCGATGTATTGAATCTCGACGCAATTTGAGTGTTCCATCGGCATTAGGAGACCCTGAACGTTAAAATTAACTATCATTCTTGCGTCGGATTCGATAATCTAAACTCACAGGAGAACGACCATAAGGTGCCCGAGGCAGCAACAGACCCTTGGAGACAAGTCGGCTGGAGGCCGATGTATTGAATCTCGACGCAATTTGAGTGTTCCATCGGCATTAGGAGGCCCTGAACGTTACAATTAACTATCATTTTTGCGTCGGATTCGATAATCTAAAGTCACAGGAGAACGACTATAAGGTGCCCGAGGCAGCAATAGACCCTTGGAGACAAGTCGGCTGGAGGCCGATGTATTGAATCTCGACGCAATTTGAGTGTTCCATCGTCATTAGAAGGCCCTGAACGTTACAATTAACTATCATTTTTGCGTCGGATACGAAAATCTAGACTCACAGGAGAACGACCATAAGGTGCTCGAGGCAGCAATAGACCCTTGGAGACAAGTCGGCTGGAGGACGATGTATTGAATCTCGACGCAATTTGAGAGTTCCATCGTCATTAGGAGGCCCTGAATGTTACAATTAACTATCATTTTTGCGTCGGATTCGAAAATCTAGACTCACAGGAGAAAGACCATGTGGTCATTAGGTCATTAGGAGGCGCTGAACGTTACAATTCACTATCATTTTTGCGTCGGATTCGAAAATCTAGACTCACAGGAGAAGGACCATGTGGTGCCCGAGGCAGCGATATCCCCTTGGAGACAAGTCGGCTGGAGGCCGATGTATTGAATCTCGACGCAATTTGAGTGTTCCATCGTCATTAGAAGGCCCTGAAAGTTACAATTAACTATCATTTTTGCGTCGGATACGAAAATCTAGACTCACAGGAGAACGACCATAAGGTGCCCGAGGCAGCAATAGACCCTTGGAGACAAGTCGGCCGGAGGACGATGTATTGAATCTCGACGCAATTTGAGAGTTCCATCGTCATTAGGCGGCCCTGAACGTTACAATTAACTATCATTTTGGCGTCGGATTCGTAAATCTAGACTCACAGGAGAAGGATCATATTGTGCCCGAGACAGCAATATCCCCTTGGAGACAAGTCGGCTGGAGGACGATGTATTGAATCTCGACGCAATTTGAGTGTTCCATCGGCATTAGGAGGCCCTGAACGTTAAATTTAACTATCATTTTTGCGTCGGATTCGATAATCTAAACTCACAGGAGAACGACCATACGGTGCCCGAGGCAGCAACAGATCCTTGGAGACAAGTCGGCTGGAGGACGATGTATTGGATCTCGACGCAATTTGAGTGTTCCATCGTCATTACAAGGCCCTGAACGTTACAAATAACTATCATTTTTGCGTCGGATTCGAAAATCTAGACTCACAGGAGAACGACCATAAGGTGCCCGAGGCAGCAATAGACCCTTGGAGACAAGTCGGCTGGAGGACGATGTATTGGATCGCGACGCAATTTGAGTCTTCTATCGTCATTAGGAGGCGCTGAACGTTACAATTCACTATCATTTTTGCGTCGGATTCGAAAATCTAGACTCACAGGAGAAGGACCATAAGGTGCCCGAGGCAGCGATATCCCCTTGGAGACAAGTCGGCTGGAGGCCGATGTATTGAATCTCGACGCAATTTGAGTGTTCCATCGTCATTAGAAGGCCCTGAACGTTACAATTAACTATCATTTTTGCGTCGGATACGAAAATCTAGACTCACAGGAGAACGACCATAAGGTGCTCGAGGCAGCAATAGACCCTTGGAGACAAGTCGGCTGGAGGACGATGTATTGAATCTCGACGCAATTTGAGAGTTCCATCATCATTAGGCGGCCCTGAACATTACAATTAACTATCATTTTGGCGTCGGATTCGTAAATCTAGACTTACAAGAGAACGACCATAAAGTGCCCGCGGCAGCATTAGACCCTTGGAGACAAGACGGCTGGAGGACGATGTATTGGATCGGGACGCAATTTGAGTGTTCCATCGTCATTAGGAGGCCCTGAATGTTACAATTAACTATCATTTTTGCGTCGGATTCGAAAATCTAGACTCACAGGAGAAGGACCATGTGGTCATTAGGTCATTAGGAGGCGCTGAACGTTACAATTCACTATCATTTTTGCGTCGGATTCGAAAATCTAGACTCACAGGAGAAGGACCATGTGGTGCCCGAGGCAGCGATATCCCCTTGGAGACAAGTCGGCTGGAGGCCGATGTATTGAATCTCGACGCAATTTGAGTGTTCCATCGGCATTAGGAGACCCTGAACGTTAAAATTAACTATCATTCTTGCGTCGGATTCGATAATCTAAACTCACAGGAGAACGACCATAAGGTGCCCGAGGCAGCAACAGACCCTTGGAGACAAGTCGGCTGGAGGCCGATGTATTGAATCTCGACGCAATTTGAGTGTTCCATCGGCATTAGGAGGCCCTGAACGTTACAATTAACTATCATTTTTGCGTCGGATTCGATAATCTAAAGTCACAGGAGAACGACTATAAGGTGCCCGAGGCAGCAATAGACCCTTGGAGACAAGTCGGCTGGAGGCCGATGTATTGAATCTCGACGCAATTTGAGTGTTCCATCGTCATTAGAAGGCCCTGAACGTTACAATTAACTATCATTTTTGCGTCGGATACGAAAATCTAGACTCACAGGAGAACGACCATAAGGTGCTCGAGGCAGCAATAGACCCTTGGAGACAAGTCGGCTGGAGGACGATGTATTGAATCTCGACGCAATTTGAGAGTTCCATCGTCATTAGGAGGCCCTGAATGTTACAATTAACTATCATTTTTGCGTCGGATTCGAAAATCTAGACTCACAGGAGAAAGACCATGTGGTCATTAGGTCATTAGGAGGCGCTGAACGTTACAATTCACTATCATTTTTGCGTCGGATTCGAAAATCTAGACTCACAGGAGAAGGACCATGTGGTGCCCGAGGCAGCGATATCCCCTTGGAGACAAGTCGGCTGGAGGCCGATGTATTGAATCTCGACGCAATTTGAGTGTTCCTTCGTCATTAGAAGGCCCTGAAAGTTACAATTAACTATCATTTTTGCGTCGGATACGAAAATCTAGACTCACAGGAGAACGACCATAAGGTGCCCGAGGCAGCAATAGACCCTTGGAGACAAGTCGGCCGGAGGACGATGTATTGAATCTCGACGCAATTTGAGAGTTCCATCGTCATTAGGCGGCCCTGAACGTTACAATTAACTATCATTTTGGCGTCGGATTCGTAAATCTAGACTCACAGGAGAAGGATCATATTGTGCCCGAGACAGCAATATCCCCTTGGAGACAAGTCGGCTGGAGGACGATGTATTGAATCTCGACGCAATTTGAGTGTTCCATCGGCATTAGGAGGCCCTGAACGTTAAATTTAACTATCATTTTTGCGTCGGATTCGATAATCTAAACTCACAGGAGAACGACCATACGGTGCCCGAGGCAGCAACAGATCCTTGGAGACAAGTCGGCTGGAGGACGATGTATTGGATCTCGACGCAATTTGAGTGTTCCATCGTCATTACAAGGCCCTGAACGTTACAAATAACTATCATTTTTGCGTCGGATTCGAAAATCTAGACTCACAGGAGAACGACCATAAGGTGCCCGAGGCAGCAATAGACCCTTGGAGACAAGTCGGCTGGAGGACGATGTATTGGATCGCGACGCAATTTGAGTCTTCTATCGTCATTAGGAGGCGCTGAACGTTACAATTCACTATCATTTTTGCGTCGGATTCGAAAATCTAGACTCACAGGAGAAGGACCATAAGGTGCCCGAGGCAGCGATATCCCCTTGGAGACAAGTCGGCTGGAGGCCGATGTATTGAATCTCGACGCAATTTGAGTGTTCCATCGTCATTAGAAGGCCCTGAACGTTACAATTACCTATCATTTTTGCGTCGGATACGAAAATCTAGACTCACAGGAGAACGACCATAAGGTGCCCGAGGCAGCAATAGACCCTTGGAGACAAGTCGGCTGGAGGACGATGTATTGAATCTCGACGCAATTTGAGAGTTCCATCGTCATTAGGCGGCCCTGAACGTTACAATTAACTATCATTTTTGCGTCGGATTCGAAAATCTAGACTCACAGGAGAACGACCATAAGGTGCCCGAGGCAGCAATAGACCCTTGGAGACAAGTCGGCTGGAGTCCGATGTATTGAATCTCGACGCAATTTGAGTGATCCATCGGCATTAGGAGGCCCTGAACGTTAAATTTAACTATCATTTTTGCGTCGGATTCGATAATCTAAACTCACAGGAGAACGACCATACGGTGCCCGAGGCAGCAACAGACCCTTGGAGACAAGTCGGCTGGAGGACGATGTATTGGATCTCGACGCAATTTGAGTCTTCCATCGTCATTACAAGGACCTGAACGTTACAATTAACTATCATTTTTGCGTCGGATTCGAAAATCTAGACTCACAGGAGAACGACCATAAGGTGCCCGAGGCAGCAATAGACCCTTGGAGGCAAGTCGGCTGGAGGACGATGTATTGGATCGCGACGCAATTTGAGTCTTCTATCGTCATTAGGAGGCGCTGAACGTTACAATTCACTATCATTTTTGCGTCGGATTCGAAAATCTAGACTCACAGGAGAAGGACCATAAGGTGCCCGAGGCAGCGATATCCCCTTGGAGATAAGCGCAGCTGGAAGCCGATGTATTGAATCTCGACGCAATTTGAGCGATCCATCGTCATTAGAAGGCCCTGAACGTTACAATTAACTATCATTTTTGCGTCGGATACGAAAATCTAGACTCACAGGAGAACGACCATATGGTGCCCGAGGCAGCAATAGACCCTTGGAGACAAGTCGGCTGGAGGACGATGTATTGGATCGCGACGCAATTTGAGTCTTTTATCGTCATTAGGAGGCGCTGGACGTTATAATTCACTATCATTTTTGCGTCGGATTCGAAAATCTAGACTCACAGGAGAAGGACCATGTGGTGCCCGAGGCAGCGATATCCTCTTGGAGACAAGTCGGCTGGAGGCCGATGTATTGAATCTCGACGCAATTTGAGTGTTCCATCGTCATTAGAAGGCCCTGAACGTTACAATTAACTATCATTTTTGCGTCGGATACGAAAATCTAGACTCACAGGAGAACGACCATAAGGTGCTCGAGGCAGCAATAGACCCTTGGAGACAAGTCGGCTGGAGGATGATGTATTGAATCTCGACGCAATTTGAGAGTTCCATCATCATTAGGCGGCCCTGAACATTACAATTAACTATCATTTAGGCGTCGGATTCGTAAATCTAGACTTACAAGAGAACGACCATAAAGTGCCCGCGGCAGCATTAGACCCTTGGAGACAAGACGGCTGGAGGACGATGTATTGGATCGCGACGCAATTTGAGTGTTCCATCGTCATTAGGAGGCCCTGAATGTTACAATTAACTATCATTTTTGCGTCGGATTCGAAAATCTAGACTCACAGGAGAAGGACCATGTGGTCATTAGGTCATTAGGAGGCGCTGAACGTTACAATTCACTATCATTTTTGCGTCGGATTCGAAAATCTAGACTCACAGGAGAAGGACCATGTGGTGCCCGAGGCAGCGATATCCCCTTGGAGACAAGTCGGCTGGAGGCCGATGTATTGAATCTCGACGCAATTTGAGTGTTCCATCGTCATTAGAAGGCCCTGAAAGTTACAATTAACTATCATTTTTGCGTCGGATACGAAAATCTAGACTCACAGGAGAACGACCATAAGGTGCCCGAGGCAGCAATAGACCCTTGGAGACAAGTCGGCCGGAGGACGATGTTTTGAATATCGACGCAATTTGAGAGTTCCATCGTCATTAGGCGGCCCTGAACGTTACAATTAACTATCATTTTGGCGTCGGATTCGTAAACCTAGACTTACAGCAGACGAACCATTTGGTGCCCGAGGCAGCAATATCCCCTAGGAGATAAATCGGCTGCAGGACGATGTATTGAATCCCGACGCAATTTGAGTGTTCCATCGGCATTAGGAGGCGCTGAACGTTACAATTAACTATCATTTTTGCGTCGGATTCGAAAATCTAGACTCACAGGAGAAGGATCATATTGTGCCCGAGACAGCAATATCCCCTTGGAGACAAGTCGGCTGGAGGACGATGTATTGAATCTCGACGCAATTAGAGTGTTCCATCGTCATTAGAAGGCCCTGAACGTTACAATTAACTATCATTTTTGCTTCGGATTCGAAAATCTAGACTCACAGGAGAACGACCATAAGGTGCCCGAGGCAGCAATAGACCCTTGGAGAAAAGTTGGCTGGAGGCCGATGTATTGAATCTCGACGCAATTTGAGTGTTCCATCGTCATTAGAAGGCCCTGAACGTTACAATTATCTATCATTTTAGCGTCGGATACGAAAATCTAGACTCACAGGAGAACGACCATAAGGTGCCCGAGGCAGCAATAGACCCTTGGAGACAAGTCGGCTGGAGGACGATGTATTGAATCTCGACGCAATTTGAGAGTTCCATCGTCATTAGGCGGCCCTGAACGTTACAATTAACTATCCTTTTGGCGTCGGATTCGTAAATCTAGACTTACAAGAGAACGACCATAAAGTGCCCGAGGCAGCATTAGACCCATCGAGACACGTCGGCTGGAGGACGATGTATTGGATCGCGACGCAATTTGAGTGTTTCATCGTCATTAGGAGGCCTTGATTGTTACAATTAACTATCAGTTTTTGGTCGGATTCGAAAATCTAGACCTACAGCAGACGAACAATTTGGTTCCCGATGCAGCAATATCCCCTTGGAGACAAATCGGCTGGAGGACGATGTATTGAATCCCGACGCAATTTGAGTCTTCTATCGTCATTAGGAGGCGCTGAACGTTGCAATTCACTATCATTTTTGCGTCGGATTCGAAAATCTAGACTCACAGGAGAAGGATCATATTGTGCCCGAGACAGCAGTATCCCCTTGGAGACAAGTCGGCTGGAGGCCGATGTATTGAATCTCGACGCAATTTGAGTGTTCCATCGGCATTAGGAGGCCCTGAACGTTAAAATTAACTATCATTCTTGCGTCGGATTCGATAATCTAAACTCACAGGAGAACGACCATAAGGTGCCCGAGGCAGCAACAGACCCTTGGAGACAAGTCGGCTGGAGGCCGATGTATTGAATCTCGACGCAATTTGAGTGTTCCATCGGCATTAGGAGGCCCTGAACGTTACAATTAACTATCATTTTTGCGTCGGATTCGATAATCTAAACTCACAGGAGAACGACTATAAGGTGCCCGAGTCAGCAATAGACCCTTGGAGACAAGTCGGCTGGAGGCCGATGTATTGAATCTCGACGCAATTTGAGTGTTCCATCGTCATTAGAAGGCCCTGAACGTTACAATTAACTATCATTTTTGCGTCGGATCCGAAAATCTAGACTCACAGGAGAACGACCATAAGGTGCTCGAGGCAGCAATAGACCCTTGGAGACAAGTCGGCTGGAGGACGATGTATTGAATCTCGACGCAATTTGAGTGTTCCATCGGCATTAGGAGACCCTGAACGTTAAATTTAACTATCATTTTTGCGTCGGATTCGATAATCTAAACTCACAGGAGAACGACCATACGGTGCCCGAGGCAGCAACAGACCCTTGGAGACAAGTCGGCTGGAGGACGATGTATTGGATCTCGACGCAATTTGAGTGTTCCATCGTCATTACAAGGCCCTGAACGTTACAATTAACTATCATTTTTGCGTCGGATTCGAAAATCTAGACTCACAGGAGAACGACCATAAGGTGCCCGAGGCAGCAATAGACCCTTGGAGACAAGTCGGCTGGAGGACGATGTATTGGATCGCGACGCAATTTGAGTCTTCTATCGTCATTAGGAGGCGCTGAACGTTACAATTCACTATCATTTTTGCGTCGGATTCGAAAATCTAGACTCACAGGAGAAGGACCATAAGGTGCCCGAGGCAGCGATATCCCCTTGGAGACAAGTCGGTTGGAGGCCGATGTATTGAATCTCGACGCAATTTGAGTGTTCCATCGTCATTAGAAGGCCCTGAACGTTACAATTAACTATCATTTTTGCGTCGGATACGAAAATCTAGACTCACAGGAGAACGACCATAAGGTGCCCGAGGCAGCAATAGACCCTAGGAGACAAGTCGGCTGGAGGACGATGTATTGGATCGCGACGCAATTTGAGTCTTCTATCGTCATTAGGAGGCGCTGAACGTTACAATTCACTATCATTTTTGCGTCGGATTCGAAAATCTAGACTCACAGGAGAAGGACCATAAGGTGCCCGAGGCAGCGATATCCCCTTGGAGACAAGCGCAGCTGGAAGCCGATGTATTGAATCTCGACGCAATTTGAGTGTTCCATCGTCATTAGAAGGCCCTGAACGTTACAATTAACTATCATTTTTGCGTCGGATACGAAAATCTAGACTCACAGGAGAACGACCATATGGTGCCCGAGGCAGCAATAGACCCTTGGAGACAAGTCGGCTGGAGGACGATGTATTGGATCGCGACGCAATTTGAGTCTTTTATCGTCATTAGGAGGCGCTGGACGTTATAATTCACTATCATTTTTGCGTCGGATTCGAAAAACTAAACTCTCAGGAGAACGACCATACGGTGCCCGAGGCAGCAACAGACCCTTGGAGACAAGTCGGCTGGAGGACGATGTATTGGATCTCGACGCAATTTGAGTGTTCCATCGTCATTACAAGACCCTGAACGTTACAATTAACTATCATTTTTGCGTCGGATTCGAAAATCTAGACTCACAGGAGAACGACCATAAGGTGCCCGAGGCAGCAATAGACCCTTGGAGACAAGTCGGCTGGAGGACGATGTATTGGATCGCGACGCAATTTGAGTCCTCTATCGTCATTAGGAGGCGCAGAACGTTACAATTCACTATCATTTTTGCCTCGGATTCGAAAATCTAGACTCACAGGAGAAGGACCATAAGGTGCCCGAGGCAGCGATATCCCCTTGGAGACAAGCGCAGCTGGAAGCCGATGTATTGAATCTCGACGCAATTTGAGTGTTCCATCGTCATTAGAAGGCCCTGAACGTTACAATTAACTATCATTTTTGCGTCGGATACGAAAATCTAGACTCACAGGAGAACGACCATATGGTGCCCGAGGCAGCAATAGACCCTTGGAGACAAGTCGGCTGGAGGACGATGTATTGGATCGCGACGCAATTTGAGTCTTTTATCGTCATTAGGAGGTGCTGGACGTTATAATTCACTATCATTTTTGCGTCAGATTCGAAAATCTAGACTCACAGGAGAAGGACCATGTGGTGCCCGAGGCAGCGATATCCCCTTGGAGACAAGTCGGCTGGAGGCCGATGTATTGAATCTCGACGCAATTTGAGTGTTCCATCGGCATTAGGAGGCCCTGAACGTTAAAATTAACTATCATTCTTGCGTCGGATTCGATAATCTAAACTCACAGGAGAACGACCATAAGGTGCCCGAGGCAACAACAGACCCTTGGAGACAAGTCGGCTGGAGGCCGATGTATTGAATCTCGACGCAATTTGAGTGTTCCATCGGCATTAGGAGGCCCTGAACGTTACAATTAACTATCATTTTTGCGTCGGATTCGATAATCTAAACTCACAGGAGAACGACTATAAGGTGCCCGAGTCAGCAATAGACCCTTGGAGACAAGTCGGCTGGAGGCCGATGTATTGAATCTCGACGCAATTTGAGTGTTCCATCGTCATTAGAAGGCCCTGAACGTTACAATTAACTATCATTTTTGCGTCGGATACGAAAATCTAGACTCACAGGAGAACGACCATAAGGTGCTCGAGGCAGCAATAGACCCTTGGAGACAAGTCGGCTGGAGGACGATGTATTGAATCTCGACGCAATTTGAGAGTTCCATCATCATTAGGCGGCCCTGAACGTTACAATTAACTATCATTTTGGCGTCGGATTCGTAAATCTAGACTTACAAGAGAACGACCATAAAGTGCCCGCGGCAGCATTAGACCCTTGGAGACAAGACGGCTGGAGGACGATGTATTGGATCGCGACGCAATTTGAGTGTTCCATCGTCATTAGGAGGCCCTGAATGTTACAATTAACTATCATTTTTGCGTCGGATTCGAAAATCTAGACTCACAGGAGAAGGACCATGTGGTCATTAGGTCATTAGGAGGCGCTGAACGTTACAATTCACTATCATTTTTGCGTCGGATTCGAAAATCTAGTCTCACAGGAGAAGGACCATGTGGTGCCCGAGGCAGCGATATCCCCTAGGAGACAAGTCGGCTGGAGGCCGATGAATTGAATCTCGACGCAATTTGAGTGTTCCATCGTCATTAGAAGGCCCTGAAAGTTACAATTAACTATCATTTTTGCGTCGGATACGAAAATCTAGACTCACAGGAGATCGACCATAAGGTGCCCGAGGCAGCAATAGACCCTTGGAGACAAGTCGGCCGGAGGACGATGTATTGAATATCGACGCAATTTGAGAGTTCCATCGTCATTAGGCGGCCCTGAACGTTACAATTAACTATCATTTTGGCGTCGGATTCGTAAATCTAGACTTACAGCAGACGAACCATTTGGTGCCCGAGGCAGCAATATCCCCTTGGAGATAAATCGGCTGGAGGACGATGTATTGAATCCCGACGCAATTTGAGTGTTCCATCGGCATTAGGAGGCGCTGAACGTTACAATTAACTATCATTTTTGCGTCGGATTCGAAAATCTAGACTCACAGGAGAAGGATCATATTGTGCCCGAGACAGCAATATCCCCTTGGAGACAAGTCGGCTGGAGGACGATGTATTGAATCTCGACGCAATTTGAGTGTTCCATCGTCATTAGAAGGCCCTGAACGTTACAATTAACTATCATTTTTGCGTCGGATTCGAAAATCTAGACTCACAGGAGAACGACATTAAGGTGCCCGAGGCAGCAATAGACCGTTGGAGAAAAGTCGGCTGGAGGCCGATGTATTGAATCTCGACGCAATTTGAGTGTTCCATCGGCTTTAGGAGGCCCTGAACGTTAAATTTAACTATCATTTTTGCGTCGGATTCGATAATCTAAACTCACAGGTGAACGACCATACGGTGCCCGAGGCAGCAACAGACCATTGGAGACACGTCGGCTGGAGGACGATGTATTGGATCGCGACGCAATTTGAGTCTTCTATCGTCATTAGGAGGCGCTGAACGTTACAATTCACTATCATTTTGTCGTCGGATTCGAAAATCTAGACTCACAGGAGAAGGACCATAAGGTGCCCGAGGCAGCGATGTCCCCTTGGAGTCAAGTCGGCTGGAGGCCGATGTATTGAATCTCGACGCAATTTGAGTGTTCCATCGTCATTAGAAGGCCCTGAACGTTACAATTATCTATCATTTTTGCGTCGGATACGAAAATCTAGACTCACAGGAGAACGACCATAAGGTGCCCGAGGCAGCAATAGACCCTTGGAGACAAGTCGGCTGGAGGACGATGTATTGAATCTCGACGCAATTTGAGAGTTCCATCGTCATTAGGCGGCCCTGAACGTTACAATTAACTATCCTTGTGTTGTCGGATTCGTAAATCTAGACTTACAAGAGAACGACCATAAAGTGCCCGAGGCAGCATTAGACCCTTCGAGACAAGTCGGCTGAAGGACGATGTATTGGATCGCGACGCAATTTGAGTGTTTCATCGTCATTAGGAGGCCTTGAATGTTACAATTAACTATCAGTTTTTCGTCGGATTCGAAAATCTAGACCTACTGCAGACGAACCATTTGGTTCCCGATGCAGCAATATCCCCTTGGAGACAAATCGGCTGGAGGACGATGTATTGAATCCCGACGCAATTTGAGTCTTCTATCGTCATTAGGAGGCGCTGAACGTTGCAAGTCACTATCATTTTTGCGTCGGATTCGAAAATGTAGACTCACAGGAGAAGGATCATATTGTGCCCGAGACAGCAGTATCCCCTTGGAGACAAGTCGGCTGGAGGCCGATGTATTGAATCTCGACGCAATTTGAGTGTTCCATCGGCATTAGGAGGCCCTGAACGTTAAAATTAACTATGATTTTTGCGTCGGATTCGATAATCTAAACTCACAGGAGAACGACCATAAGGTGCCCGAGGCAGCAACAGACCCTTGGAGACAAGTCGGCTGGAGGCCGATGTATTGAATCTCGACGCAATTTGAGTGTTCCATCGGCATTAGGAGGCCCTGAACGTTACAATTAACTATCATTTTTGCGTCGGATTCGATAATCTAAACTCACAGGAGAACGACTATAAGGTGCCCGAGTCAGCAATAGACCCTTGGAGACAAGTCGGCTGGAGGCCGATGTATTGAATCTCGACGCAATTTGAGTGTTCCATCGTCATTAGAAGGCCCTGAACGTTACAATTAACTATCAGCTTTGCGTCGGATTCGATAATCTAAACTCACAGGAGAACGACTATAAGGTGCCCGAGTCAGCAATAGACCCTTGGAGACAAGTCGGCTGGAGGCCGATGTATTGAATCTCGACGCAATTTGAGTGTTCCATCGTCATTAGAAGGCCCTGAACGTTACAATTAACTATCATTTTTGCGTCGGATACGAAAATCTAGACTCACAGGAGAACGACCATAAGGTGCTCGAGGCAGCAATAGACCCTTGGAGACAAGTCGGCTGGAGGACGATGTATTGAATCTCGACGCAATTTGAGAGTTCCATCATCATTAGGCGGCCCTGAACGTTACAATTAACTATCATTTTGGCGTCGGATTCGTAAATCTAGACTTACAAGAGAACGACCATAAAGTGCCCGCGGCAGCATTAGACCCTTGGAGACAAGACGGCTGGAGGACGATGTATCGATCGCGACGCAATTTGAGTGTTCCATCGTCATTAGGAGGCCCTGAATGTTACAATTAACTATCATTTTTGCGTCGGATTCGAAAATCTAGACTCACAGGAGAAGGACCATGTGGTCATTAGGTCATTAGGAGGCGCTGAACGTTACAATTCACTATCATTTTGTCGTCGGATTCGAAAATCTAGACTCACAGGACAAGGACCATAAGGTGCCCGAGGCAGCGATGTCCCCTTGGAGACAAGTCGGCTGGAGGCCGATGTATTGAATCTCGACGCAATTTGAGTGTTCCATCGTCATTAGAAGGCCCTGAAAGTTTCAATTAACTATCATTTTTGCGTCGGATACGAAAATCTAGACTCACAGGAGATCGACCATAAGGTGCCCGAGGCAGCAATAGACCCTTGGAGACAAGTCGGCCGGAGGACGATGTATTGAATATCGACGCAATTTGAGAGTTCCATCGTCATTAGGCGGCCCTGAACGTTACAATTAACTATCATTTTGGCGTCGGATTCGTAAATCTAGACTTACAGCAGACGAACCATTTGGTGCCCGAGGCAGCAATATCCCCTTGGAGATAAATCGGCTGGAGGACGATGTATTGAATCCGGACGCAATTTGAGTGTTCCATCGGCATTAGGAGGCGCTGAACGTTACAATTAACTATCATTTTTGCATCGGATTCGAAAATCTGGACTCACAGGAGAAGGATCATATTGTGCCCGAGACAGCAATATCCCCTTGGAGACAAGTCGGCTGGAGGACGATGTATTGAATCTCGACGCAATTTGAGTGTTCCATCGTCATTAGAAGGCCCTGAACGTTACAATTAACTATCATTTTTGCGTCGGATTCGAAAATCTAGACTCACAGGAGAACGACATTAAGGTGCCCGAGGCAGCAATAGACCGTTGGAGAAAAGTCGGCTGGAGGCCGATGTATTGAATCTCGACGCAATTTGAGTGTTCCATCGGCTTTAGGAGGCCCTGAACGTTAAATTTAACTATCATTTTTGCGTCGGATTCGATAATCTAAACTCACAGGTGAACGACCATACGGTGCCCGAGGCAGCAACAGACCATTGGAGACACGTCGGCTGGAGGACGATGTATTGGATCGCGACGCAATTTGAGTCTTCTATCGTCATTAGGAGGCGATGAACGTTACAATTCACTATCATTTTGTCGTCGGATTCGAAAATCTAGACTCACAGGAGAAGGACCATAAGGTGCCCGAGGCAGCGATGTCCCCTTGGAGTCAAGTCGGCTGGAGGCCGATGTATTGAATCTCGACGCAATTTGAGTGTTCCATCGTCATTAGAAGGCCCTGAACGTTACAATTATCTATCATTTTTGCGTCGGATACGAAAATCTAGACTCACAGGAGAACGACCATAAGGTGCCCGAGGCAGCAATAGACCCTTGGAGACAAGTCGGCTGGAGGACGATGTATTGAATCTCGACGCAATTTGAGAGTTCCATCGTCATTAGGCGGCCCTGAACGTTACAATTAACTATCCTTTTGGTGTCGGATTCGTAAATCTAGACTTACAAGAGAACGACCATAAAGTGCCCGAGGCAGCATTAGACCCTTCGAGACAAGTCGGCTGAAGGACGATGTATTGGATCGCGACGCAATTTGAGTGTTTCATCGTCATTAGGAGGCCTTGAATGTTACAATTAACTATCAGTTTTTCGTCGGATTCGAAAATCTAGACCTACAGCAGACGAACCATTTGGTTCCCGATGCAGCAATATCCCCTTGGAGACAAATCGGCTGGAGGACGATGTATTGAATCCCGACGCAATTTGAGTCTTCTATCGTCATTAGGAGGCGCTGAACGTTGCAATTCACTATCATTTTTGCGTCGGATTCGAAAATGTAGACTCACAGGAGAAGGATCATATTGTGCCCGAGACAGCAGTATCCCCTTGGAGACAAGTCGGCTGGAGGCCGATGTATTGAATCTCGACGCAATTTGAGTGTTCCATCGGCATTAGGAGGCCCTGAACGTTAAAATTAACTATGATTTTTGCGTCGGATTCGATAATCTAAACTCACAGGAGAACGACCATAAGGTGCCCGAGGCAGCAACAGACCCTTGGAGACAAGTCGGCTGGAGGCCGATGTATTGAATCTCGACGCAATTTGAGTGTTCCATCGGCATTAGGAGGCCCTGAACGTTACAATTAACTATCATTTTTGCGTCGGATTCGATAATCTAAACTCACAGGAGAACGACTATAAGGTGCCCGAGTGAGCAATAGACCCTTGGAGACAAGTCGGCTGGAGGCCGATGTATTGAATCTCGACGCAATTTGAGTGTTCCATCGTCATTAGATGGCCCTGAACGTTACAATTAACTATCAGCTTTGCGTCGGATTCGATAATCTAAACTCACAGGAGAACGACTATAAGGTGCCCGAGTCAGCAATAGACCCTTGGAGACAAGTCGGCTGGAGGCCGATGTATTGAATCTCGACGCAATTTGAGTGTTCCATCGTCATTAGAAGGCCCTGAACGTTACAATTAACTATCATTTTTGCGTCGGATACGAAAATCTAGACTCACAGGAGAACGACCATAAGGTGCTCGAGGCAGCAATAGACCCTTGGAGACAAGTCGGCTGGAGGACGATGTATTGAATCTCGACGCAATTTGAGAGTTCCATCATCATTAGGCGGCCCTGAACGTTACAATTAACTATCATCTTGGCGTCGGATTCGTAAATCTAGACTTACAAGAGAACGACCATAAAGTGCCCGCGGCAGCATTAGACCCTTGGAGACAAGACGGCTGGAGGACGATGTATTCGATCGCGACGCAATTTGAGTGTTCCATCGTCATTAGGAGGCCCTGAATGTTACAATTAACTATCATTTTTGCGTCGGATTCGAAAATCTAGACTCACAGGAGAAGGACCATGTGGTCATTAGGTCATTAGGAGGCGCTGAACGTTACAATTCACTATCATTTTGTCGTCGGATTCGAAAATCTAGACTCACAGGAGAAGGACCATAAGGTGCCCGAGGCAGCGATGTCCCCTTGGAGACAAGTCGGCTGGAGGCCGATGTATTGAATCTCGACGCAATTTGAGTGTTCCATCGTCATTAGAAGGCCCTGAACGTTACAATTATCTATCATTTTTGCGTCGGATACGAAAATCTAGACTCACAGGAGCACGACCATAAGGTGCCCGAGGCAGCAATAGACCCTTGGAGACAAGTCGGCTGGAGGACGATGTATTGAATCTCGACGCAATTTGAGAGTTCCATCGTCATTAGGCGGCCCTGAACGTTACAATTAACTATCCTTTTGGCGTCGGATTCGTAAATCTAGACTTACAAGAGAACGACCATAAAGTGCCCGAGGCAGCATTAGACCCTTCGAGACAAGTCGGCTGGAGGACGATGTATTGGATCGCGACGCAATTTGAGTGTTTCATCGTCATTAGGAGGCCTTGAATGTTACAATTAACTATCAGTTTTTCGTCGGATTCAAAAATCTAGACCTACAGCAGACGAACCATTTGGTTCCCGATGCAGCAATATCCCCTTGGAGACAAATCGGCTGGAGGACGATGTATTGAATCCCGACGCAATGTGAGTCTTCTATCGTCATTAGGAGGCGCTGAACGTTGCAATTCACTATCATTTTTGCGTCGGATTCGAAAATCTAGACTCACAGGAGAAGGATCATATTGTGCCCGAGACAGCAGTATCCCCTTGGAGACAAGTCGGCTGGAGGCCGATGTATTGAATCTCGACGCAATTTGAGTGTTCCATCGGCATTAGGAGGCCCTGAACGTTAAAATTAACTATCATTCTTGCGTCGGATTCGATAATCTAAACTCACAGGAGAACGACCATAAGGTGCCCGAGGCAGCAACAGACACTTGGAGACAAGTCGGCTGGAGGCCGATGTATTGAATCTCGACGCAATTTGAGTGTTCCATCGGCATTAGGAGGCCCTGAACGTTACAATTTACTATCATTTTTGCGTCGGATTCGATAATCTAAACTCACAGGAGAACGACTATAAGGTGCCCGAGTCAGCAATAGACCCTTGGAGACAAGTCGGCTGGAGGCCGATGTATTGAATCTCGACGCAATTTGAGTGTTCCATCGTCATTAGAAGGCCCTAAACGTTACAATTAACTATCATTTTTGCGTCGGATTCGATAATCTAAACTCACAGGAGAACGACTATAAGGTGCCCGAGTCAGCAATAGACCCTTGGAGACAAGTCGGCTGGAGGCCGATGTATTGAATCTCGACGCAATTTGAGTGTTCCATCGTCATTAGACGGCCCTGAACGTTACAATTAACTATCATTTTTGCGTCGGATACGAAAATCTAGACTCACAGGAGAACGACCATAAGGTGCTCGAGGCAGCAATAGACCCTTGGAGACAAGTCGGCTGGAGGACGATGTATTGAATCTCGACGCAATTTCTGAGTTCCATCATCATTAGGCGGCCCTGAACGTTACAATTAACTATCATTTTGGCGTTGGATTCGTAAATCTAGAATTACAAGAGAACGACCATAAAGTGCCCGCGGCAGCATTAGACCCTTGGAGACAAGACGGCTGGAGGACGATGTATTCGATCGCGACGCAATTTGAGTGTTCCATCGTCATTAGGAGGCCCTGAATGTTACAATTAACTATCATTTTTGCGTCGGATTCGAAAATCTAGACTCACAGGAGAAGGACCATGTGGTCATTAGGTCATTAGGAGGCGCTGAACGTTACAATTCACTATCATTTTTGCGTCGGATTCGAAAATCTAGACTCACAGGAGAAGGACCATGTGGTGCCCGAGGCAGCGATATCCCCTTGGAGACAAGTCGGCTGGAGGCCGATGTATTGAATCTCGACGCAATTTGAGTGTTCCATCGTCATTAGAAGGCCCTGAAAGTTACAATTAACTATCATTTTTGCGTCGGATACGAAAATCTAGACTCACAGGAGAACGACCATAAGGTGCCCGAGGCAGCAATAGACCCTTGGAGACAAGTCGGCCGGAGGACGATGTATTGAATATCGACGCAATTTGAGAGTTCCATCGTCATTAGGCGGCCCTGAACGTTACAATTAACTATCATTTTGGCGTCGGATTCGTAAATCTAGACTTTCAGCAGACGAACCATTTGGTGCCCGAGGCAGCAATATCCCCTTGGAGATAAATCGGCTGGAGGACGATGTATTGAATCCCGACGCAATTTGAGTGTTCCATCGGCATTAGGAGGCGCTGAACGTTACAATTAACTATCATTTTTGCGTCGGATTCGAAAATCTAGACTCACAGGAGAAGGATCATATTGTGCCCGAGACAGCAATATCCCCTTGGAGACAAGTCGGCTGGAGGACGATGTATTGAATCTCGACGCAATTTGAGTGTTCCATCGTCATTAGAAGGCCCTGAACGTTACAATTAACTATCATTTTTGCGTCGGATTCGAAAATCTAGACTCACAGGAGAACGACCATAAGGTGCCCGAGGCAGCAATAGACCCTTGGAGAAAAGTCGGCTGGAGGCCGATGTATTGAATCTCGACGCAATTTGAGTGTTCCATCGGCATTAGGAGGCCCTGAACGTTAAATTTAACTATCATTTTTGCGTCGGATTCGATAATCTAAACTCACAGGAGAACGACCATACGGTGACCGAGGCAGCAACAGACCATTGGAGACACGTCGGCTGGAGGACGATGTATTGGATCGCGACGCAATTTGAGTCTTCTATCGTCATTAGGAGGCGCTGAACGTTACAATTCACTATCATTTTGTCGTCGGATTCGAAAATCTAGACTCACAGGAGAAGGACCATAAGGTGCCCGAGGCAGCGATGTCCCCTTGGAGACAAGTCGGCTGGAGGCCGATGTATTGAATCTCGACGCAATTTGAGTGTTCCATCGTCATTAGAAGGCCCTGAACGTTACAATTATCTATCATTTTTGCGTCGGATACGAAAATCTAGACTCACAGGAGAACGACCATAAGGTGCCCGAGGCAGCAATAGACCCTTGGAGACAAGTCGGCTGGAGGACGATGTATTGAATCTCGACGCAATTTGAGAGTTCCATCGTCATTAGGCGGCCCTGAACGTTACAATTAACTATCCTTTTGGCGTCGGATTCGTAAATCTAGACTTACAAGAGAACGACCATAAAGTGCCCGAGGCAGCATTAGACCCTTCGAGACAAGTCGGCTGGAGGACGACGTATTGGATCGCGACGCAATTTGAGTGTTTCATCGTCATTAGGAGGCCTTGAATGTTACAATTAACTATCAGTTTTTCGTCGGATTCTAAAATCTAGACCTACAGGAGACGAACCATTTGGTTCCCGATGCAGCAATATCCCGTTGGAGACAAATCGGCTGGAGGACGATGTATTGAATCCCGACGCAATTTGAGTCTTCTATCGTCATTAGGAGGCGCTGAACGTTGCAATTCACTATCATTTTTGCGTCGGATTCGAAAATCTAGACTCACAGGAGAAGGATCATATTGTGCCCGAGACAGCAGTATCCCCTTGGAGACAAGTCGGCTGGAGGCCGATGTATTGAATCTCGACGCAATTTGAGTGTTCCATCGGCATTAGGAGGCCCTGAACGTTAAAATTAACTATCATTCTTGCGTCGGATTCGATAATCTAAACTCACAGGAGAACGACCATAAGGTGCCCGAGGCAGCAACAGACCCTTGGAGACAAGTCGGCTGGAGGCCGATGTATTGAATCTCGACGCAATTTGAGTGTTCCATCGGCATTAGGAGGCCCCGAACGTTACAATTAACTATCATTTTTGCGTCGGATTCGATAATCTAAACTCACAGGAGAACGACTATAAGGTGCCCGAGTCAGCAATAGACCCTTGGAGACAAGTCGGCTGGAGGCCGATGTATTGAATCTCGACGCAATTTGAGTGTTCCATCGTCATTAGAAGGCCCTGAACGTTACAATTAACTATCATTTTTGCGTCGGATACGAAAATCTAGACTCACAGGAGAACGACCATAAGGTGCTCGAGGCAGCAATAGACCCTTGGAGACAAGTCGGCTGGAGGACGATGTATTGAATCTCGACGCAATTTGAGAGTTCCATCATCATTAGGCGGCCCTGAACGTTACAATTAACTATCATTTTGGCGTCGGATTCGTAAATCTAGACTTACAAGAGAACGACCATAAAGTGCCCGCGGCAGCATTAGACCCTTGGAGACAAGACGGCTGGAGGACGATGTATTGGATCGCGACGCAATTTGAGTGTTCCATCGTCATTAGGAGGCCCTGAATGTTACAATTAACTATCATTTTTGCGTCGGATTCGAAAATCTAGACTCACAGGAGAAGGACCATGTGGTCATTAGGTCATTAGGAGGCGCTGAACGTTACAATTCACTATCATTTTTGCGTCGGATTCGAAAATCTAGACTCACAGGAGAAGGACCATGTGGTGCCCGAGGCAGCGATATCCCCTTGGAGACAAGTCGGCTGGAGGCCGATGTATTGAATCTCGACGCAATTTGAGTGTTCCATCGTCATTAGAAGGCCCTGAAAGTTACAATTAACTATCATTTTTGCGTCGGATACGAAAATCTAGACTCACAGGAGAACGACCATAAGGTGCCCGAGGCAGCAATAGACCCTTGGAGACAAGTCGGCCGGAGGACGATGTATTGAATATCGACGCAATTTGAGAGTTCCATCGTCATTAGGCGGCCCTGAACGTTACAATTAACTATCATTTTGGCGTCGGATTCGTAAATCTAGACTTTCAGCAGACGAACCATTTGGTGCCCGAGGCAGCAATATCCCCTTGGAGATAAATCGGCTGGAGGACGATGTATTGAATCTCGACGCAATTTGAGTGTTCCATCGTCATTAGAAGGCCCTGAACGTTACAATTAACTATCATTTTTGCGTCGGATTCGAAAATCTAGACTCACAGGAGAACGACCATAAGGTGCCCGAGGCAGCAATAGACCCTTGGAGAAAAGTCGGCTGGAGGCCGAAGTATTGAATCTCGACGCAATTTGAGTGTTCCATCGGCATTAGGAGGCCCTGAACGTTAAATTTAACTATCATTTTTGCGTCGGATTCGATAATCTAAACTCACAGGAGAACGAACATACGGTGCCCGAGGCAGCAACAGACCATTGGAGACACGTCGGCTGGAGGACGATGTATTGGATCGCGACGCAATTTGAGTCTTCTATCGTCATTAGGAGGCGCTGAACGTTACAATTCACTATCATTTTGTCGTCGGATTCGAAAATCTAGACTCACAGGAAAAGGACCATAAGGTGCCCGAGGCAGCGATGTCCCCTTGGAGACAAGTCGGCTGGAGGCCGATGTATTGAATCTCGACGCAATTTGAGTGTTCCATCGTCATTAGAAGGCCCTGAACGTTACAATTATCTATCATTTTTGCGTCGGATACGAAAATCTACACTCACAGGAGAACGACCATAAGGTGCCCAAGGCATCAATAGACCCTTGGAGACAAGTCGGCTGGAGGACGATGTATTGACTCTCGACGTAATTTGAGAGTTCCATCGTCATTAGGCGGCCCTGAACGTTACAATTAACTATCCTTTTGGCGTCGGATTCGTAAATCTAGACTTACAAGAGAACGACCATAAAGTGCCCGAGGCAGCATTAGACCCTTCGAGACAAGTCGGCTGGAGGACGATGTATTGGATCGCGACGCAATTTGAGTGTTTCATCGTCTTTAGGAGGCCTTGAATGTTACAATTAACTATCAGTTTTTCGTCGGATTCGAAAATCTAGACCTACAGCAGACGAACCATTTGGTTCCCGATGCAGCAATATCCCCTTGGAGACAAATCGGCTGGAGGACGATGTATTGAATCCCGACGCAATTTGAGTCTTCTATCGTCATTAGGAGGAGCTGAACGTTACAATTCACTATCATATTTGCGTCGGATTCGAAAATCTAGACTCACAGGAGAAGGATCATATTGTGCCGGAGACAGCAATATCCCCTTGGAGACAAGTCCGCTGGAGGACGATGTATTGAATCTCGACGCAATTTGAGTGTTCCATCGTCATTAGAAGGCCCTGAACGTTACAATTAACTATCATTTTTGCGTCGGATTCGAAAATCTAGACTCACAGGAGAACGACCATAAGGTGCCCGAGGCAGCAATAGAACCTTGGAGACAAGTCGGCTGGAGGACGATGTATTGGATCGCGACGCAATTTGGGTCTTCTATCGTCATTAGGAGGCGCTGAACGTTATAATTCACTATCATTTTTGCGTCGGATTCGAAAATCTAGACTCACAGGAGAAGGACCATGTGGTGCCCGAGGCAGCGATAGACCCTTGGAGACAAGTCGGCTGGAGGACGATGTATTGAATCTCGACGCAATTTGAGAGTTCCATCATCATTAGGCGGCCCTGAACGTTACAATTAACTATCATTTTGGCGTCGGATTCGTAAATCTAGACTTACAAGAGAACGACCATAAAGTGCCCGCGGCAGCATTAGACCCTTGGAGACAAGTCGGCTGGAGGACGATGTATTGGATCGCGACGCAATTTGAGTGTTCCATCGTCATTAGAAGGCCCTGAATGTTACAATTAACTATCATTTTTGCGTCGGATTCGAAAATCTAGACTCACAGGAGAAGGACCTTGTGGTCATTGGGTCATTAGGAGGCGCTGAACGTTACAATTCACTATCATTTTTGCGTCGGATTCGAAAATCTAGACTCACAGGAGAAGGACCATGTGGTGCCCGAGGCAGCGATATCCCCTTTGAGACAAGACGGCTGGAGGCCGATGTATTGAATCTCGACGCAATTTGAGTGTTCCATCGTCATTAGAAGGCACTGAAAGTTACAATTAACTATCATTTTTGCGTCGGATACGAAAATCTAGACTCACAGGAGAACGACCATAAGGTGCCCGAGGCAGCAATAGACCCTTGGAGACAAGTCGGCTGGAGGACGATGTATTGAATCTCGACGGAATTTGAGAGTTCCATCGTCATTAGGCGGCCCTGAACGTTACAATTAACTATCATTTTGGCGTCGGATTCGTAAATCTAGACTTACAAGAGAACGACCATAAAGTGCCCGAGGCAGCATTAGACCCTTGGAGACAAGTCGGCTGGAGGACGATGTATTGGATCGCGACGCAATTTGAGTGTTCCATCGTCAATAGGAGGCCCTGAATGTTACAATTAACTATCAGTTTTTCGTCGGATTCGAAAATCTAGACTCACAGCAGACGAACCATTTTGTGCCCGAGGCAGCAATATCCCCTTGGAGACAAATCGGCTGGAGGACGATGTATTGAATCCCGACGCAATTTGAGTCTTCTATCGTCATTAGGAGGCGCTGAACGTTGCAATTCACTATCAATTTTGCGTCGGATTCGAAAATGTAGACTCACAGGAAAAGGATCATATTGTGCCCGAGACAGCAGTATCCCCTTGGAGACAAGTCGGCTGGAGGACGATGTATTGAATCTCGACGCAATTTGAGTGTTCCATCGTCATTAGAAGGACCTGAACGTTACAATTAACTATCATTTTTGCGTCGGATACGAAAATCTGGACACACAGGAGAACGACCATAAGGTGCCCGAGGCAGCAATAGACCCTTGGAGACAAGTCCGCTGGAGGACGATGTATTGAATCTCGACGCAATTTGAGAGTTCCATCGTCATTAGGCGGTCCTGAACGTTACAATTAACTATCAATTTGGCGTCGGATTCGAAAATCTAGACCTACAGCAGACGAACCATTTGTTGCCCGATGCAGCAATGTCCCCTTGGAGACAAATCGGCCGGAGGACGATGTATTGAATCCCGACGCAATTTGAGACTTCTATCGTCATTAGGAGGCTCTGAACGTTACAATTAACTATCATTTTTGCGTCGGATACGAAAATGTAGACTCACAGGAGAACGACCATAAGGTGCTCGAGGCAGCAATAGACCCTTGGAGACAAGTCGGCTGGAGGACGATGTATTGAATCTCGACGCAATTTGAGAGTTCCAACATCATTAGGCGGCCCTGAACGTTACAATTAACTATCATTTTGGCGTCGGATTCGTAAATCTAGACTTACAAGAGAACGACCATAAAGTGCCCGCGGCAGCAATAGACCCTTGGAGACAGGTCGGCTGGAGGACGATGTATTGGATCGCGACGCAATTTGAGTGTTCCATCGTCATTAGGAGGCCCTGAATGTTACAATTAACTATCATTTTTGCGTCGGATTCGAAAATCTAGACTCACAGGAGAAGGACCATGTGGTCATTAGGTAATTAGGAGGCGCTGAACGATACAATTCACTATCATTTTTGCGTCGGATTCGAAAATCCAGACTCACAGGAGAAGGACCATGTGGTGCCTGAGGCAGAGATATCCCCTTGGAGACAAGTCGGCTGGAGGCCGATGTATTGAATCTCGACGCAATTTGAGTGTTCCATCGTCATTAGAAGGCCCTGAAAGTTACAATTAACTATCAGTTTTGCGTCGGATACGAAAATCTAGACTCACAGGAGAACGACCATAAGGTGCCCGAGGCAGCATTAGACCCTTGGAGACAAGTCGGCTGGAGGACGATGTATTGAATCTCGACGCAATTTGAGAGTTCCATCGTCATTAGGCGGCCCTGAACGTTACAATTAACTATCACTTTGACGTCGGATTCGTAAATCTAGGCTTACAAGAGAACGACCATAAAGTGCCCGAGGCAGCATTAGACCCTTGGAGACAAGTCGGCTGGAGGACGACGTATTGGATCGCGACGCAATTTGAGTGTTCCATCGTCATTAGGAGGCCCTGAATGTTACAATTAACTATCAGTTTTTCGTCGGATTCGAAAATCTAGACTCACAGCAGACGAAACATTTGGTGCCCGAGGCAGCAATATCCCCTTGGAGACAAATCGTCTGGAGGACGATGTATTGAATCCCGACGCAATTTGAGACTTCTATCGTCATTAGGAGGCGCTGAACGTTACAATTAACTATCATTTTTTCGTCGGATTCGAAAATCTAGACTCACAGGAGAAGTATCGTATTGTGCCCGAGACAGCAATATCCCCTTGGAGACAAGTCGGCTGGAGGACGATGTATTGAATCTCGACGCAATTTGAGTGTTCCATCGTCATTAGAAGGCCCTGAACGTTACAATTAACTATCATTTTTGCGTCGGATTCGAAAATCTAGACTCACAGGAGAACGACCATAAGGTGCCCGAGGCAGCAATAGACCCTTGGAGACAAGTCGGCTGGAGGCCGATGTATTGAATCTCGACGCAATTTGAGTGTTCCATCGGCATTAGGAGGCCCTGAACGTTAAATGTAACTATCATTTTTGCGTCGGATTCGATAATCTAAACTCACAGGAGAACGACCATACGGTGCCCGAGGCAGCAACAGACCCGTGGAGACAAGTCTGCTGGAGGACGATGTATTGGGTCTCGACGCAATTTGAGTGTTCCATCGTCATTACAAGGCCCTGAACGTTACAATTAACTATCATTTTTGCGTCGGATTCGAAAATCTAGACTCACAGGAGAACGACCATAAGGTGCCCGAGGCAGCAATAGACCCTTGGAGACAAGTCGGCTGGAGGACGATGTATTGGATCGCGACGCAATTTGAGTCTTCTATCGTCATTAGGAGGCGCTGAACGTTACAATTCACTATCATTTTTGCGTCGGATTCGAAAATCTAGACTCACAGGAGAAGGACCATAAGGTGCCCGAGGCAGCGATATCCCCTTGGAGACAAGTCGGCTGGAGGCCGATGTATTGAATCTCGACGCAATTTGAGTGTTCCATCGTCATTAGAAGGCCCTGAACGTTACAATTAACTATCATTTTTGCGTCGGATACGAAAATCTAGACTCACAGGAGAACGACCATAAGGTGCCCGAGGCAGCAATAGACCCTTGGAGAGAAGTCGGCTGGAGGACGATGTATTGAATCTCGACGCAATTTGAGAGTTCCATCGTCATTAGGCGGCCCTGAACGTTACAATTAACTATCATTTTTGCGTCGGATTCGAAAATCTAGTCTCACAGGAGAACGACCATAAGGTGCCCGAGACAAGTCGGCTGGAGGAAGATGTATTGAATCTCGACGCAATTTGAGTGTTCCATCGGCATTAGGAGGCCCTGAACGTTAAATTTAACTATCATTTTTGCGTCGGATCGATAATCTAAACTCACAGGAGAACGACCATACGGTGCCCGAGGCAGCCACAGACCCTTGGAGACAAGTCGGCTGGAGGACGATGTATTGGATCTCGACGCAATTTGAGTGTTCCATCGTCATTAGGCGGCCCTGAACGTTACAATTAACTATCATTTTGGCGTCGGATTCGTAAATCTAGACTTACAAGAGAAGGACCATAAAGTGCCCGGGGCAGCATTAGACCCTTGGAGACAAGTCGGCTGGAGGACGACGTATTGGATCGCGACGCAATTTGAGTATTCCATCGTCATTAGGAGGCCCTGAATGTTACAATTAACTATCAGTTTTTCGTCGGATTCGAAAATCTAGACTCACAGCAGACGAACCATTTGGTGCCCGAGGCAGCAATATCCCCTTGGAGACAAATCGTCTGGAGGACGATGTATTGAATCCCGACGCAATTTGAGACTTCTATCGTCATTAGGAGGCGCTGAACGTTACAATTCACTATCATTTTTGCGTCGGATTCGAAAATCTAGACTCACAGGAGAAGTATCATATTGTGCCCGAGACAGCAATATCCCCTTGGAGACAAGTCGGCTGGAGGACGATGTATTGAATCTCGACGCAATTTGAGTGTTCCATCGTCATTAGAAGGCCCTGAACGTTACAATTAACTATCATTTTTGCGTCGGATTCGAAAATCTAGACTCACAGGAGAACGACCATTAGGTGCCCGAGGCAGCAATAGACCCTTGGAGACAAGTCGGCTGGAGGCCGATGTATTGAATCTCGACGCAATTTGAGAGTTCCATCGTCATTAGGCGGCCCTGAACGTTACAATTAACTATCATTTTTGCGTCGGATTCGAAAATCTAGACTCACAGGAGAACGACCATATGGTGCCCGAGACAAGTCGGCTGGAGGCCGATGTATTGAATCTCGACGCAATTTGAGTGTTCCATCGGCATTAGGAGGCCCTCAACGTTAAATTTAACTATCATTTTTGCGTCGGATTCGATAATCTAAACTCACAGGAGAACGACCATACGGTGCCCGAGGCAGCCACAGACCCTTGGAGACAAGTCGGCTGGAGGACGATGTATTGGATCTCGACGCAATTTGAGTGTTCCATCGTCATTACAAGGCTCTGAACGTTACAATTAACTATCATTTTTGCGTCGGATTCGAAAATCTAGACTCACAGGAGAACGACCATAAGGTGCCCGAGGCAGCAATAGACCCTTGGAGACAAGTCGGCTGGAGGACGATGTATTGGATCGCGACGCAATTTGAGTTTTCCATCGTCATTAGGAGGCCCTAAATGTTACAATTAACTATCAGTTTTTCGTCGGATTCGAAAATCTAGACTCACAGCAGACGAACCATTTGGTGCCCGAGGCAGCAATATCCCCTTGGAGACAAATCGGCTGGAGGACGATGTATTGAATCCCGACGCAATTTGAGTCTTCTATCGTCATTAGGAGGCGCTGAACTTTGCAATTCACTATCATTTTTGCGTCGGATTCGAAAATCTAGACTCACAGGAGAAGGATCATATTGTGCCCGAGACAGCAGTATCCCCTTGGAGACAAGTCGGCTGTAGGACGATGTATTGAATCTCGACGCAATTTGAGTGTTCCATCGTCATTAGAAGGACCTGAACGTTACAATTAACTATCATTTTTGCGTCGGATACGAAAATCTGGACACACAGGAGAACGACCATAAGGTGCCCGAGGCAGCAATAGACCCTTGGAGACAAGTCGGCTGGAGGACGATGTATTGAATCTCGACGCAATTTGAGAGTTCCATCGTCATTAGGCGGTCCTGAACGTTACAATTAACTATCAATTTGGCGTCGGATTCGTAAATCTAGACTTACAAGAGAACGACCATAAAGTGCCCGAGGCAGCATTAGACCCTTAGAGACAAGTCGGCTGGAGGACGATGTATTGGATCGCGACGCAATTTGAGTGTTCCATCGTCATTAGGAGGTCCTGAATGTTACAATTAACTATCAGTTTTTCGTCGGATTCGAAAATCTAGACCTACAGCAGACGAACCATTTGGTGCCCGATGCAGCAATATCCCCTTGGAGACAAATCGGCTGGAGGACGATGTATTGAATCCCGACGCAATTTGAGACTTCTATCGTCATTAGGAGGCTCTGAACGTTACAATTAACTATCATTTTTGCGTCGGATTCGAAAATCTAGACTCACAGGAGAACGACCATAAGGTGCCCGAGGCAGCAATAGACCCTTGGAGACAAGTCGGCTGGAGGACGATGTATTGGATCGCGACGCAATTTGAGTCTTCTATCGTCATTAGGAGGCGCTGGGCGTTATAATTCACTATCATTTTTGCGTCGGATTCGAAAATCTAGACTCACAGGAGAAGGACCATGTGGTGCCCGAGGCAGCGATATCCCCTTGGAGACAAGTCGGCTGGAGGCCGATGTATTGAATCTCGACGCAATTTGAGTGTTCCTTCGGCATTAGGAGGCCCTGAACGTTAAAATTAACTATCATTCTTGCGTCGGATTCGATAATCTAAACTCACAGGAGAACGACCATAAGGTGCCCGAGGCAGCAACAGACCCTTGGAGACAAGTCGGCTGGAGGCCGATGTATTGAATCTCGACGCAATTTGAGTGTTCCATCGGCGTTAGGAGGCCCTGAACGTTACAATTAACTATCATTTTGGCGTCGGATTCGTAAATCTAGACTTACAAGAGAACGACCATAAAGTGCCCGCGGCAGCAATAGACCCTTGGAGACAAGTCGGCTGGAGGACGATGTATTGGATCGCGACGCAATTTGAGTGTTCCATCGTCATTAGGAGGCCCTGAATGTTACAATTAACTATCATTTTTGCGTCGGATTCGAAAATCTAGACTCACAGGAGAAGGACCATGTGGTCATTAGGTCATTAGGAGGCGCTGAACGTTACAATTCACTATCATTCTTGCGTCGGATTCGAAAATCTAGACTCACAGGAGAAGGACCATGTGGTGCCCGAGGCAGAGATATCCCCTTGGAGACAAGTCGGCTGGAGGCCGATGTATTGAATCTCGACGCAATTTGAGTGTTCCATCGTCATTAGAAGGCCCTGAAAGGTACAATTAACTATCATTTTTGCGTCGGATACGAAAATCTAGACTCACAGGAGAACGACCATAAGGTGCCCGAGGCAGCATTAGACCCTTGGAGACAAGTCGGCTGGAGGACGATGTATTGATTCTCGACGCAATTTGAGAGTTCCATCGTCATTAGGCGGCCCTGAACGTTACAATTAACTATCATTTTGGCGTCGGATTCGTAAATCTAGACTTACAAGAGAACGACCATAAAGTGCCCGAGGCAGCATTAGACCCTTGGAGACAAGTCGGCTGGAGGACGACGTATTGGATCGCGACGCAATTTGAGTGTTCCATCGTCATTAGGAGGCCCTGAATGTTACAATTAACTATCAGTTTTTCGTCGGATTCGAAAATCTAGACTCACAGCAGATGAACCATTTGGTGCCCGAGGCAGCAATATCCCCTTGGAGACAAATCGTCTGGAGGACGATGTATTGAATCCCGACGCAATTTGAGACTTCTATCGTCATTAGGAGGCGCTGAACGTTACAATTCACTATCATTTTTGCGTCGGATTCGAAAATCTAGACTCACAGGAGAAGTATCATATTGTGCCCGAGACAGCAATATCCCCTTGGAGACAAGTCGGCTGGAGGACGATGTATTGAATCTCGACGCAATTTGAGTGTTCCATCGTCATTAGAAGGCCCTGAACGTTATAATTAACTATCATTTTTGCGTCGGATTCGAAAATCTAGACTCACAGGAGAACTACCATAAGGTGCCCGAGGCTCCAATAGACCCTTGGAGACAAGTCGGCTGGAGGCCGATGTATTGAATCTCGACGCAATTTGAGTGTTCCATCGGCATTAGGAGGCCCTGAACGTTACAATTAACTATCATTTTTGCGTCGGATTCGAAAATCTAGACTCACAGGAGAACGACCATAAGGTGCCCGAGGCAGCAATAGACCCTTGGAGACAAGTCGGCTGGAGGACGATGTATAGGATCGCGACGCAATTTGAGTCTTCTATCGTCATTAGGAGGCGCTGAACGTTACAATTCACTATCATTTTTGCGTCGGATTCGAAAATCTAGACTCACAGGAGAAGGACCATAAGGTGCCCGAGGCAGCGATATCCCCTTGGAGACAAGTCGGCTGGAGGCCGATGTATTGAATCTCGACGCGATTTGAGTGTTCCATCGTCATTAGAAGGCCCTGAACGTTACAATTAACTATCATTTTTGCGTCGGATACGAAAATCTAGACTCACAGGAGAACGACCATAAGGTGCCCGAGGCAGCAATAGACCCTTGGAGAGAAGTCGGCTGGAGGACGATGTATTGAATCTCGACGCAATTTGAGAGTTCCATCGTCATTAGGCGGCCCTGAACGTTACAATTAACTATAATTTTTGCGTCGGATTCGAAAATCTAGACTCACAGGAGAACGACCATAAGGTGCCCGAGACAAGTCGGCTGGAGGCCGATGTATTGAATCTCGACGCAATTTGAGTGTTCCATCGGCATTAGGGGGCCCTGAACGTTAAATTTAACTATCATTTTTGCGTCGGATTCGATAATCTAAACTCACAGGAGAACGACCATACGGTGCCCGAGGCAGCCACAGACCCTTGGAGACAAGTCGGCTGGAGGACGATGTATTGGATCTCGACGCAATTTGAGTGTTCCATCGTCATTACAAGGCTCTGAACGTTACAATTAACTATCATTTTTGCGTCGGATTCGAAAATCTAGACTCACAGGAGAACGACCATAAGGTGCCCGAGGCAGCAATAGACCCTTGGAGACAAGTCGGCTGGAGGACGATGTATTGGATCGCGACGCAATTTGAGTCGTCTATCGTCATTAGGAGGCGCTGAACGTTACAATTCACTATCATTTTTGCGTCGCATTCGAAAATCTAGACTCACAGGAGAAGGACCATAAGGTGCCCGAGGCAGCGATATCCCCTTGGAGACAAGCTCGGCTGGAGGCCGATGTATTGAATCCCGACGCAATTTGAGTGTTCCATCGTCATTAGAAGGCCCTGAACGTTACAATTAACTATCATTTTTGCGTCGGATACGAAAATCTAGACTCACAGGAGAACGACCATAAGGTGCCCGAGGCAGCAATAGACCCTTGGAGACAAGTCGGCTGGAGGACGATGTATTGAATCTCGACGCAATTTGAGACTTCTATCGTCATTAGGAGGCGCTGAACGTTACAATTCACTATCATTTTTGCGTCGGATTCGAAAATCTAGACTCACAGGAGAAGTATCATATTGTGCCCGAGACAGCAATATCCCCTTGGAGACAAGTCGGCTGGAGGACGATGTATTGAATCTCGACGCAATTTGAGTGTTCCATCGTCATTAGAAGGCCCTGAACGTTACAATTAACTATCATTTTTGCGTCGGATTCGAAAATCTAGACTCACAGGAGAACGACCATAAGGTGCCCGAGGCAGCAATAGACCCTTGGAGACAAGTCGGCTGGAGGCCGATGTATTGAATCTCGACGCAATTTGAGTGTTCCATCGGCATTAGGAGGCCCTGAACGTTAAATTTAACTATCATTTTTGCGTCGGATTCGATAATCTAAACTCACAGGAGAACGACCATACGGTGCCCGAGGCAGCAACAGACCCGTGGAGACAAGTCTGCTGGAGGACGATGTATTGGATCTCGACGCAATTTGAGTGTTCCATCGTCATTACAAGGCCCTGAACGTTACAATTAACTATCATTTTTGCGTCGGATTCGAAAATCTAGACTCACAGGAGAACGACCATAAGGTGCCCGAGGCAGCAATAGACCCTTGGAGACAAGTCGGCTGGAGGACGATGTATTGGATCGCGACGCAATTTGAGTCTTCTATCGTCATTAGGAGGCGCTGAACGTTACAATTCACTATCATTTTTGCGTCGGATTTGAAAATCTAGACTCACAGGAGAAGGACCATAAGGTGCCCGAGGCAGCGATATCCCCTTGGAGACAAGTCGGCTGGAGGCCGATGTATTGAATCTCGACGCAATTTGAGTGTTCCATCGTCATTAGAAGGCCCTGAACGTTACAATTAACTATCATTTTTGCGTCGGATACGAAAATCTAGACTCACAGGAGAACGACCATAAGGTGCCCGAGGCAGCAATAGACCCTTGGAGAGAAGTCGGCTGGAGGACGATGTATTGAATCTCGACGCAATTTGAGAGTTCCATCGTCATTAGGCGGCCCTGAACGTTACAATTAACTATCATTTTTGCGTCGGATTCGAAAATCTAGACTCACAGGAGAACGACCATAAGGTGCCCGAGGCAGCAATAGACCCTTGGAGACAAGTCGGCTGGAGGCCGATGTATTGAATCTCGACGCAATTTGAGTGTTCCATCGGCATTAGGAGGCCCTGAACGTTAAATTTAACTATCATTTTTGCGTCGGATTCGATAATCTAAACTCACAGGAGAACGACCATACGGTCCCCGAGGCAGCCACAGACCCTTGGAGACAAGTCGGCTGGAGGACGATGTATTGGATCTCGACGCAATTTGAGTGTTCCATCGTCATTACAAGGCTCTGAACGTTACAATTAACTATCATTTTTGCGTCGGATTCGAAAATCTAGACTCACAGGAGAACGACCATAAGGTGCCCGAGGCAGCAATAGACCCTTGGAGACAAGTCGGCTGGAGGACGATGTATTGGATCGCGACGCAATTTGAGTCGTCTATCGTCATTAGGAGGCGCTGAACGTTACAATTCACTATCATTTTTGCGTCGCATTCGAAAATCTAGACTCACAGGAGAAGGACCATAAGGTGCCCGAGGCAGCGATATCCCCTTGGAGACAAGCGCGGCTGGAGGCCGATGTGTTGAATCCCGACGCAATTTGAGTGTTCCATCGTCATTAGAAGGCCCTGAACGTTACAATTAACTATCATTTTTGCGTCGGATACGAAAATCTAGACTCACAGGAGAACGACCATAAGGTGCCCGAGGCAGCAATAGACCCTTGGAGACAAGTCGGCTGGAGGCCGATGTATTGAATCTCGACGCAATTTGAGTGTTCCATCGGCATTAGGAGGCCCTGAACGTTAAAATTAACTATCATTCTTGTGTCGGATTCGATAATCTAAACTCACAGGAGAACGACCATAAGGTGCCCGAGGCAGCAACAGACCCTTGGAGACAAGTCGGCTGGAGGCCGATGTATTGAATCTCGACGCAATTTGAGTGTTCCATCGGCATTAGTAGGCCCTGAACGTTACAATTAACTATCATTTTTGCGTCGGATTCGATAATCTAAACTCACAGGAGAACGACTATAAGGTGCCCGAGGCAGCTATAGACCCTTGGAGACAAGTTGGCTGGAGGCCGATGTATTGAATCTCGACGCAATTTGAGTGTTCCATCGTCATTAGAAGGCCCTGAACGTTACAATTAACTATCATTTTTGCGTCGGATTCGAAAATCTAGACTCACAGGAGAACGACCATAAGGTGCCCGAGGCAGCAATAGACCCCTGGTGACAAGTCGGCTGGAGGCCGATGTATTGAATCTCGACGCAATTTGAGTGTTCCATCGTCATTAGAAGGCCCTGAACGTTACAATTAACTATCATTTTTGCGTCGGATACGAAAATCTAGACTCACAGGAGAACGACCATAAGGTGCTCGAGGCAGCAATAGACCCTTGGAGACAAGTCGGCTGGAGGACGATGTATTGAATCTCGACGCAATTTGAGAGTTCCATCATCATTAGGCGGCCCTGAACGTTACAATTAACTATCATTTTGGCGTCGGATTCGTAAATCTAGACTTACAAGAGAACGACCATAAAGTGCCCGCGGCAACGTTAGACCCTTGGAGACAAGTCGGCTGGAGGACGATGTATTGGATCGCGACGCAATTTGAGTGTTCCATCGTCATTAGGAGGCCCTGAATGTTACAATTAACTATCATTTTTGCGTCGGATTAGAAAATCTACACTCACAGGAGAAGGACCATGTGGTCATTAGGTCATTAGGAGGCGCTGAACGTTACAATTCACTATCATTTTTGCGTCGGATTCGAAAATCTAGACTCACAGGAGAAGGACCATGTGGTGCCCGAGGCAGCGATATCCCCTTGGAGACAAGTCGGCTGGAGGCCGATGTATTGAATCTCGACGCAATTTGAGTGTTCCATCGTCATTAGAAGGCCCTGAAAGTTACAATTAACTATCATTTTTGCGTCGGATACGAAAATCTAGACTCACAGGAGAACGACCAAAAGGTGCCCGAGGCAGCAATAGACCCTTGGAGACAAGTCGGCCGGAGGACGATGTATTGAATCTCGACGCAATTTGAGAGTTCCATCGTTATTAGGCGGCCCTGAACGTTACAATTAACTATCATTTTGGCGTCGGATTCGTAAATCTAGACTTACAGCAGACGAACCATTTGGTGCCCGAGGCAGCAATATCCCCTTGGAGACAAATCGGCTGGAGGACGATGTATTGAATCCCGACTCAATTTGAGTGTTCCATCGGCATTAGGAGGCGCTGAACGTTACAATTCACTATCATTTTTGCGTCGGATTCGAAAATCTAGACTCACAGGAGAAGGATCATATTGTGCCCGAGACAGCAATATCCCCTTGGAGACAAGTCGGCTGGAGGACGATGTATTCAATCTCGACGCAATTTGAGTGTTCCATCGTCATTAGAAGGCCCTGAACGTTACAATTAACTATCATTTTTGCGTCGGATTCGACAATCTAGACTCACAGGAGAACGACCACAAGGTGCCCGAGGCAGGAATAGACCCTTGGAGACAAGTCGGCTGGAGGCCGATGTATTGAATCTCGACGCAATTTGAGTGTTCCTTCGGCATTAGGAGGCCCTGAACGTTAAATTTAACTATCATTTTTGCGTCGGATTCGATAATCTAAACTCACAGGAGAACGACCATACGGTGCCCGAGGCAGCAACAGACCCTTGGAGACAAGTCGGCTGGAGGACGATGCATTGGATCTCGACGCAATTTGAGTGTTCCATCGTCATAACAAGGCCCTGAACGTTACAATTAACTATCATTTTTGCGTCGGAATCGAAAATCTAGACTCACAGGAGAACGACCATAAGGTGCCCGAGGCAGCAATAGACCCTTGGAGACAAGTCGGCTGGAGGACGATGTATTGGATCGCGACGCAATTTGAGTCTTCTATCGTCATTAGGAGGCGCTGAACGTTACAATTCACTATCATTTTTGCGTCGTATTCGAAAATCTAGACTCACAGGAGAAGGACCATAAGGTGCCCGAGGCAGCGATATCCCCTTGGAGACAAGTCGGCTGGAGGCCGATGTATTGAATCTCGACGCAATTTGAGTGTTCCATCGTCATTAGAAGGCCCTGAACGTTACTATTATCTATCATTTTTGCGTCGGATACGAAAATCTAGACTCACAGGAGAACGACCATAAGGTGCCCGAGGCAGCAATAGACCCTTGGAAACAAGTCGGCTGGAGGACGATGTATTGAATCTCGACGCAATTTGAGAGTTCCATCGTCATTAGGCGGCCCTGAACGTTACAATTAACTATCCTTTTGGCGTCGGATTCGTAAATCTAGACTTACAAGAGAACGACCATAAAGTGCCCGAGGCAGCATTAGACCCTTAGAGACAAGTCGGCTGGAGGACGATGTATTGGATCGCGCCGCAATTTGAGTGTTCCATCGTCATTAGGAAGCCCTGAATGTTACAATTAACTATCAGTTTTTCGTCGGATTCGAAAATCTAGACCTACAGCAGACGAACCATTTGGTTCCCGATGCAGCAATATCTCCTTGGAGACAAATCGGCTGGAGGACGATGTATTGAATCCCGACGCAATTTGAGTCTTCTATCGTCATTAGGAGGCGCTGAACGTTACAATTCACTATCATTTTTGCGTCGGATTCGAAAATCTAGACTCACAGGAGAAGGATCATATTGTGCCCGAGACAGCAATATCCCCTTGGAGACAAGTCCGCTGGAGGACGATGTATTGAATCTCGACGCAATTTGAGTGTTCCATCGTCATTAGAAGGCCCTGAACGTTACAATTAACTATCATTTTTTGCGTCGGATTCGAAAATCTAGACTCACAGGAGAACGACCATAAGGTGCCCGAGGCAGCAATAGAACCTGGGAGACAAGTCGGCTGGAGGCCGATGTATTGAATCTCGACGCAATTTGAGTGTTCCATCGTCATTAGAAGGCCCTGAACGTTACAATTAACTATCATTTTTGCGTCGGATTCGAAAATCTAGACTCACAGGAGAACGACCATAAGGTGCCCGAGGCAGCAATATACCCCTTGTGACAAGTCGGCTGGAGGCCGATGTATTGAATCTCGACGCAATTTGAGTGTTCCATCGTCATTAGAAGGCCCTGAACGTTACAATTAACTATCATTTTTGCGTCGGATACGAAAATCTAGACTCACAGGAGAACGACCATAAGGTGCTCGAGGCAGCAATAGACCCTTGGTGACAAGTCGGCTGGAGGACGATGTATTGAATCTCGACGCAATTTGAGAGTTCCATCATCATTAGGCGGCCCTGAACGTTACAATTAACTATCATTTTGGCGTCGGATTCGTAAATCTAGACTTACAAGAGAACGACCATAAAGTGCCCGCGGCAGCATTAGACCCTTGGAGACAAGTCGGCTGGAGGACGATGTATTGGATCGCGACGCAATTTGAGTGTTCCATCGTCATTTGGAGGCCCTGAATGTTACAATTAACTATCATTTTTGCGTCGGATTCGAAAATCTAGACTCACAGGAGAAGGACCTTGTGGTCATTAGGTCATTAGGAGGCGCTGAACGTTACAATTCACTATCATTTTTGCGTCGGATTCGAAAATCTAGACTCACAGGAGAAGGACAATGTGGTGCCCGAGGCAGCGATATCCCCTTTGAGACAAGTCGGCTGGAGGCCGATGTATTGAATCTCGACGCAATTTGAGTGTTCCATCGTCATTAGAAGGCCCTGAAAGTTACAATTAACTATCATTTTTGCGTCGGATACGAAAATCTAGACTCACAGGAGAACGACCATAAGGTGCCCGAGGCAGCAATAGACCCTTGGAGACAAGTCGGCTGGAGGACGATGTATTCAATCTCGACGGAATTTGAGAGTTCCATCGTCATTAGGCGGCCCTGAACGTTACAATTAACTATCATTTTGGCGTCGGATTCGTAAATCTAGACTTACAAGAGAACGACCATAAAGTGCCCGAGGCAGCATTAGACCCTTCGAGACAAGTCGGCTGGAGGACGATGTATTGGATCGCGACGCAATTTGAGTGTTCCATCGTCATTAGGAGGCCCTGAATGTTTTAATTAACTATCAGTTTTTCGTCGGATTCGAAAATCTAGACCTACAGCAGACGAACCATTTGGTTCCCGATGTAGCAATATCCCCTTGGAGACAAATCGGCTGGAGGACGATGTATTGAATCCCGACGCAATTTGAGTCTTCTATCGTCATTAGGAGGCGCTGAACGTTACAATTCACTATCATTTTTGCGTCGGATTCGAAAATCTAGACTCACAGGAGAAGGATCATATTGTGCCCGAGACAGCAATATCCCCTTGGAGACAAGTCCGCTGGAGGACGATGTATTGAATCTCGACGCAATTTGAGTGTTCCATCGTCATTAGAAGGCCCTGAACGTTACAATTAACTATCATTTTTGCGTCGGATTCGAAAATCTAGACTCACAGGAGAACGACCATAAGGTGCCCGAGGCAGCAATAGAACCTTGGAGACAAGTCGGCTGGAGGACGATGTATTGGATCGCGACGCAATTTGGGTCTTCTATCGTCATTAGGAGGCGCTGAACGTTACAATTAACTATCATTTTTGCGTCGAATTCGATAATCTAAACTCACAGGAGAACGACTATAAGGTGCCCGAGGCAGCAATAGACCCTTGGAGACAAGTCGGCTGGAGGCCGATGTATTGAATCTCGACGCAATTTGAGTGTTCCATCGTCATTAGAAGCCCTGAACGTTACAATTAACTATCATTATTGCGTCGGATTCGAAAATCTAGACTCACAGCAGAACGACCATAAGGTGCCCGAGGCAGCAATAGACCCCTGGTGACAAGTCGGCTGGAGGCCGATGTATTGGATCGCGACGCAATTTGAGTGTTCCATCGTCATTAGGAGGCCCTGAATGTTACAATTAACTATCATTTTTGCGTCGGATTCGAAAATCTAGACTCACAGGAGAAGGACCATGTGGTCAATAGGTCATTAGGAGGCGCTGAACGTTACAATTCACTATCATTTTTGCGTCGAATTCGAAAATCTAGACTCACAGGAGAAGGAGCATGTGGTGCCCGAGGCAGCGATATCCCCTTGGAGACAAGTCGGCTGGAGGCCGATGTATTGAATCTCGAAGCAATTTGAGTGTTCCATCGTCATTAGAAGGCCCTGAAAGTTACAATTAACTATCATTTTTGCGTCGGATACGAAAATCTAGACTCACAGGAGAACGACCATAAGGTGCCCGAGGCAGCAATAGACCCTTGGAGACAAGTCGGCTGGAGGACGATGTATTGAATCTCGACGCAATTTGAGAGTTCCATCGTCATTAGGCGACCCTGTGCGTTACAATTAACTATCATTTTGGCGTCGGATTCGTAAATCTAGACTTACAAGAGAACGACCATAAAGTGCCCGAGGCAGCATTAGACCCTTGGAGACAAGTCGGCTGGAGGACGATGTATTGGATCGCGACGCAATTTGAGTGTTCCATCGTCATTAGGAGGCCCTGAATGTTACAATTAACTATCAGTTTTTCGTCGGATTCGAAAATCTAGACCTACAGCAGACGAACCATTTGGTGCCCGATGCAGCAATATCCCCTTGGAGACAAAACGGCTGGAGGACGATGTATTGATTCCCGACGCAATTTGAGTCTTCTATCGTCATTAGGAGGCGCTGAACGTTACAATTCACTATCATTTTTGCGTCGGATTCGAAAATCTAGACTCACAGGAGAAGGATCATATTGTGCCCGAGACAGCAATATCCCCTTGGAGACAAGTCGGCTGGAGGACGATGTATTGGATCGCGACGCAATTTGAGTGTTCCATCGTCATTAGAAGGCCCTGAACCTTACAATTAACTATCATTTTTGCGTCGGATTCGAAAATCTAGACTCACAGGAGAACGACCATAAGGTGCCCGAGGCAGCAATAGACCCTTGGAGACAAGTCGGCTGGAGGACGATGTATAGGATCGCGACGCAATTTGAGTCTTCTATCGTCATTAGGAGGCGCTGGACGTTATAATTCACTATCATTTTTGCGTCGGATTCGAAAATCTAGACTCACAGGAGAAGGACCATGTGGTGCCCGAGGCAGCGTTATCCCCTTGGAGACAAGTCGGCTGGAGGCTGATGTATTGAATCTCGACGCAATTTGAGTGTTCCATCGGCATTAGGAGGCCCTGAACGTTGAAATTAACTATCATTCTTACGTCGGATTCGATAATCTAAACTCACAGGAGAACGACCATAAGGTGCCCGAGGCAGCAACAGACCCCTGGAGACAAGTCGGCTGGAGGCCGATGTATTGTATCTCGACGCAATTTGAGTGTTCCATCGGCATTAGGAGGCCCTGAACGTTACAATTAACTATCATTTTTGCGTCGGATTCGATAATCTAAACTCACAGGAGAACGACTATAAGGTGCCCGAGGCAGCAATAGACCCTTGGAGACAAGTCGGCTGGAGGCCGATGTATTGAATCTCGACGCAATTTGAGTGTTCCATCGTCATTAGAAGGCCCTGAACGTTACAATTAACTATCATTTTAGCGTCGGATACGAAAATCTAGACTCACAGGAGAACGACCATAAGGTGCTCGAGGCAGCAATAGACCCTTGGAGAAAAGTCGGCTGGAGGACGATGTATTGAATCTCGACGCAATTTGAGAGTTCCATCATCATTAGGCGGCCCTGAACGTTACAATTAACTATCATTTTGGCGTCGGATTCGTAAATCTAGACTTACAAGAGGACGACCATAAAGTGCCCGCGGCAGCATTAGACCCTTGGAGACAAGTCGGCTGGAGGACGATGTATTGGATCGCAACGCAATTTGAGTGTTCCATCGTTATTAGGAGGCCCTGAATGTTACAATTAACTATCATTTTTGCGTCGGATTCGAAAATCTAGACTCACAGGAGAGGGACCATGTGGTCATTAGGTCATTAGGAGGCGCTGAACGTTACAATCCACTATCATTTTTGCGTCGGATTCGAAAATCTAGACTCACAGGAGAAGGACCATGTGGTGCCCGAGGCAGCGATATCCCCTTGGAGACAAGTCGGCTGGAGGCCGATGTATTGAATCTCGACGCAATTTGAGTGTTCCATCGTCATTAGAAGGCCCTGAACGTTACAATTAACTATCATTTTTGCGTCGGATTCGAAAATCTAGACTCACAGGAGAACGACCATAAGGTGCCCGAGGCAGCAATAGACCCTTGTCGACAAGTCAGCTGGAGGACGATGTATTGAATCTCGACGCAATTTGAGTGTTCCATCGTCATTAGAAGGCCCTGAACGTTACAATTAACTATCATTTTTGCGTCGGATACGAAAATCTGGATCCACAGGAGAACGACCATAAGGTGCCCGAGGCAGCAATAGACCCTTGGAGACAAATCGGCAGTAGGACGATGTATTGAATCTCGACGCAATTTGAGAGTTCCATCGTCATTAGGCGGCCGTGAACGTTACAATTAACTATCATTTTGGCGTTGGATTCGTAAATCTAGACTTACAAGAGAACGACCATAAAGTGCCCGAGGCAGCATTAGACCCTTGGAGACAAGTCGGTTGGAGGACGATGTATTGGATCGCGACGCAATTTGAGTGTTCCATCGTCACTAGGAGGCCCTGAATGTTACAATTAACTATCAGTTTTTCGTCGGATTCGAAAATCTAGACTCACAGCAGACGAACCATTTGGTGCCCGAGGCAGTAATATCCCCTTGGAGACAAAACGGCTGGAGGACGATGTATTGAATCCCGACGCAATTTGAGTCTTCTATCGTCATTACGAGGCGCTGAACGTTACAATTCACTATCATTTTTGCGTCGGATTCGAAAATCTAGACTCACAGAAGAAGGATCATATTGTGCCCGAGACAGCAATATCCCCTTGGAGACAAGTCGGCTGGAGGACAATGTATTGAATCTCGACGCAATTTGAGTGTCCCATCGTCATTAGGAGGCCCTAAACGTTACAATTAACTATCATTTTTGCGTCGGATTCGTAAATCTAGACTTACAAGAGAACGACCATAAAGTGCCCGCGGCAGCATTAGACCCTTGGAGACAAGTCGGCTGGAGGACGTTGTATTGGATCGCGACGCAATTTGAGTGTTCCATCGTCATTAGGAGGCCCTGAATGTTACAATTAACTATCATTTTTGCGTCGGATACGAAAATCTAGACTCACAGGAGAACGACCATAAGGTGCCCGAGGCAGCAATAGACCCTTGGAGACAAGTCGGCTGGAGGACGATGTATTGAATCTCGACGCAATTTGAGAGTTCCATCGTCATTAGGCGGCCCTGAACGTTACAATTAACTATCATTTTGGCGTCGGATTCGTAAATCTAGACTTACAAGAGAACGACCATAAAGTGCCCGAGGCAGCATTAGACCCTTGGAGACAAGTCGGCTGGAGGACGATGTATTGGATCGCGACGCAATTTGAGTGTTCCATCGTCATTAGGAGGCCCTGAATGTTACAATTAACTATCAGTTTTTCGTCGGATTCGAAAATCTAGACCTACAGCAGACGAACCATTTGGTGCCCGATGCAGCAATATCCCCTTGGAGACAAATCGGCTGGAGGACGATGTATTGAATCCCGACGCAATTTCAGTCTTCTATCGTCATTAGGAGGCGCTGAACGTTACAATTCACTATCATTTTTGCGTCGGATTCGAAAATCTAGACTCACAGGAGAAGGATCATATTGTGCCCGAGACAGCCATATCCCCTTGGAGACAAGTCGGCTGGAGGACGATGTATTGAATCTCGACGCAATTTGAGTGTTCCATCGTCATTAGAAGGCCCTGAACGTTACAATTAACTATCATTTTTGCGTCGGATTCGAAAATCTAGACTCACAGGAGAACGACCATAAGGTGCCCGAGGCAGCAATAGACCCTTGGAGACAAGTCGGCTGGAGGACGATGTATTGGATCGCGACGCAATTTGAGTCTTCTATCGTCATTAGGAGGCGCTGGACGTTATAATTCACTATCATTTTTGCGTCGGATTCGAAAATCTAGACTCACAGGAGAAGGACCATGTGGTGCCCGAGGCAGCGATATCCCCTTGGAGACAAGTCGGCTGGAGGCTGATGTATTGAATCTCGACGCAATTTGAGTGTTCCAACGGCATTAGGAGGCCCTGAACGTTAAAATTAACTATCAATCTTGCGTCGGATTCGATAATCTAAACTCACAGGAGAACGACCATAAGGTGCCCGAGGCAGCAACAGACCCTTGGAGACAAGTCGGCTGGAGGCCGATGTATTGAATCTCGACGCAATTTGAGTGTTCCATCGGCATTAGGAGGCCCTGAACGTTACAATTAACTATCATTTTTGCGTCGGATTCGATAATCTAAACTCACAGGAGAACGACTATAAGGTGCCCGAGGCAGCAATAGACCCTTGGAGACAAGTCGGCTGGAGGCCGATGTATTGAATCTCGACGCAATTTGAGTGTTCCATCGTCATTAGAAGGCCCTGAACGTTACAATTAACTATCATTTTGGCGTCGGATTCGTAAATCTAGACTTACAAGAGGACGACCATAAAGTGCCCGCGGCCGCATTAGACCCTTGGAGACAAGTCGGCTGGAGGACGATGTATTGGATCTCGACGCAATTTGAGTGTCCCATCGTCATTAGGAGGCCCTAAACGTTACAATTAACTATCATTTTTGCGTCGGATTCGTAAATCTAGACTTACAAGAGAACGACCATAAATTGCCCGCGGCAGCATTAGACCCTTGGAGACAAGTCGGCTGGAGGACGATGTATTGGATCGCGACGCAATTTGAGTGTTCCATCGTCTTTAGGAGGCCCTGAATGTTGCAATTAACTATCATTTTTGCGTCGGATTCGAAAATCTAGACTCACAGGAGAAGGACCATGTGGTCATTAGGTCATTAGGAGGCGCTGAACGTTACAATTCACTATCATTTTTGCGTCGAATTCGAAAATCTAGACTCACAGGAGAAGGACCATGTGGTGCCCGAGGCAGCGATATCCCCTTGGAGACAAGTCGGCTGGAGGCCGATGTATTGAATCTCGAAGCAATTTGAGTGTTCCATCGTCATTAGAAGGCCCTGAAAGTTACAATTAACTATCATTTTTGCGTCGGATACGAAAATCTAGACTCACAGGAGGACGACCATAAGGTGCCCGAGGCAGCAATAGACCCTTGGAGACAAGTCGGCTGGAGGACGATGTATTGAATCTCGACGCAATTTGAGAGTTCCATCGTCATTAGGCGGCCCTGAACGTTTCAATTAACTATCATTTTGGCGTCGGATTCGTAAATCTAGACTTACAAGAGAACGACCATAAAGTGCCCGAGGCAGCATTAGACCCTAGGAGACAAGTCGGCTGGAGGACGATGTATTGGATCGCGACGCAATTTGAGTGTTCCATCGTCATTAGGAGGCCGTGAATGTTACAATTAACTATCAGTTTTTCGTCGGATTCGAAAATCTAGACTCACAGCAGACGAACCATTTGGTGCCCGAGGCAGACTTGGAGACAAATCGGCTGGAGGACGATGTATTGAATCCCGACGCAATTTCAGTCTTCTATCGTCATTAGGAACCGCTGAACGTTACAATTCACTATCATTTTTGCGCCGGATTCGAAAATCTAGACTCACAGGAGAAGGATCATATTGTGCCCGAGACAGCAATATCCCCTTGGAGACAAGTCGGCTGGAGGACGATGTATTGAATCTCGACGCAATTTGAGTGTTCCATCGTCATTAGAAGGCCCTGAACGTTACAATTAACTATCTTTTTTGCGTCGGATTCGAAAATCTAGACTCACAGGAGAACGACCATAAGGTGCACGAGGCAGCAATAGACCCTTGGAGACAAGTCGGCTGGAGGCCGATGTATTGAATCTCGACGCAATTTGAGTGTTCCATCGTCATTAGAAGGCCCTGAACGTTACAATTAACTATCATTTTTGCGTCGGATTCGAAAATCTAGACTCACAGGAGAACGACCATAAGGTGCTCGAGGCAGCAATTGACCCTTGGAGACAAGTCGGCTGGAGGACGATGTATTGAATCTCGACGCAATTTGAGAGTTCCATCATCATTAGGCGGCCCTGAACGTTACAATTAACTATCATTTTGGCGTCGGATTCGTAAATCTAGACTTACAAGAGAACGACCATAAAGTGCCCGCGGCAGCATTAGACCCTTGGAGACAAGTCGGCTGGAGGACGATGTATTGGATCGCGACGCAATTTGAGTGTTCCATCGTTATTAGGAGGCCCTGAATGTTACAATTAACTATCATTTTTGCGTCGGATTCGAAAATCTAGACTCACAGGAGAAGGACCATGTGGTCATTAGGTCATTAGGAGGCGCTGAACGTTACAATTCACTATCATTTTTGCGTCGGATTCGAAAATCTAGACTCACAGGAGAAGGACCATGTGGTCATTAGGTCACTAGGAGTCGCTGAACGTTACAATTCACTATCATTTTTGCGTCGGATTCGAAAATCTAGACTCACAGGAGAAGGACCATGTGGTGCCCGAGGCAGCGATATCCCCTTGGAGACAAATCGGCTGGAGGCCGATGTATTGAATCTCGACGCAATTTGAGTGTTCCATCGTCATAAGAAGGCCCTGAACGTTACAATTAACTATCATTTTTGCGTCGGATTCGAAAATCTAGACTCACAGGAGAACGACCATAAGGTGCTCGAGGCAGCAATTGACCCTTGGAGACAAGTCGGCTGGAGGACGATGTATTGAATCTCGACGCAATTTGAGAGTTCCATCGTCATTAGGCGGACCTGCACGTTACAATTAACTATCATTTTGGCGTCGGATTCGTAAATCTAGTCCTACAAGAGAACGACCATAAAGTGCCCGAGGCAGCAATAGACCCTTGGAGACAAGTCGGCTGGAGGACGATGTATTGGATCGCGACGCAATTTGAGTCTTCTATCGTCATTAGGAGGCGCTGAACGTTACAATTTACTATCATTTTTGCGTCGGATTCGAAAATCTAGACTCACAGGAGAACGACCATAAGGTGCCCGAGGCAGCTATTGACCCTTGGAGACAAGTCGGCTGGAGGCCGATGTATTGAATCTCGACGCAATTTGAGTGTTCCATCGGCATTAGGAGGCCCTGAACGTTAAAATTAACTATCATTTTTGCGTCGGATTCGATAATCTAAACTCACAGGAGAACGACCATACGGTGCCCGAGGCAGCAACAGACCCTTGGAGACAAGTCGGCTGGAGGACGATGTAAAGAATCTCGACGCAATTTGAGTGTTCCATCGTCATTAGAAGGCCCTGAACGTTACAATTAACTATCATTTTTGCGTCGGATACGAAAATCTAGACTCACAGGAGAACGACCATAAGGTGCTCGAGGCAGCAATATCCCCTTGGAGACAAGTCGGCTGGAGGACGATGTATTGAATCTCGTCGCAATTTGAGTGTTCCATCGGCATTAGGAGGCCCTGAACGTTACAATTAACTATCATTTTTGCGTCGGATTCGATAATCTAAACTCACAGGAGAACGACTATAAGGTGCCCGAGGCAGCAATAGACCCTTGGAGACAAGTCGGCTGGAGGCCGATGTATTGAATCTCGACGCAATTTGAGTGTTCCATCGTCATTGGAAGGCCCTGAACGTTACAATTAACTATCATTTTTGCGTCGGATTCGAAAATCTAGACTCACAGGAGAACGACCATAAGGTGCCCGAGGCAGCAGTAGACCCCTGGTGACAAGTCGGCTGGAGGCCGACGTATTGAATCTCGACGCAATTTGAGTGTTCCATCGTCATTAGAAGGCCCTGAACGTTACAATTAACTATCATTTTTGCGTCGGATTCGAAAATCTAGACTCACAGGAGAAGGACCATGTGGTCATTAGGTCATTAGGAGGCGCTGAACGTTACAATTCACTATCATTTTTGCGTCGGATTCGAAAATCTAGACTCACAGGAGAAGGACCATGTGGTGCCCGAGGCAGCGATAGCCCCTTGGAGACAAATCGGGTGGAGGCCGATGTATTGCATCTCGACGCAATTTGAGTGTTCCATCGTCATAAGAAGGCCCTGAACGTTACAATTAACTATCATTTTTGCGTCGGATACGAAAATCTGGACACACAGGAGAACGACCATAAGGTGCCCGAGGCAGCAATAGACCCTTGGAGACAAGTCGGTTGGAGGACGATGTATTGAATCTCGACGCAATTTGAGAGTTCCATCGTCATTAGGCGGACCTGCACGTTACAATTAACTATCATTTTGGCGTCGGATTCGTAAATCTAGACCTACAAGAGAACGACCATAAAGTGCCCGAGGCAGCAATAGACCCTTGGAGACAAGTCGGCTGGAGGACGATGTATTGGATCGCGACGCAATTTGAGTCTTCTATCGTCATTAGGAGGCGCTGAACGTTACAATTAACTATGATTTTTGCGTCGGATTCGAAAATCTAGACTCACAGGAGAAGGACAATGTGGTGCCCGAGGCAGCGATATCCCCTTGGAGACAAGTCGGCTGGAGGACGATGTATTGAATCTCGACGCAATTTGAGTGTTCCATCGTCATTAGAAGGCCCTGAACGTTACAATTAACTATGATTTTTGCGTCGGATTCGAAAATCTAGACTCACAGCAGAACGACCATAAGGTGCCCGAGGCAGCAATAGACCCTTGGAGACAAGTCGGCTGGAGGACGATGTATTGGATCTCGACGCAATTTGAGTGTTCCATCGTCATTAGAAGGCCCTGAACGTTACAATTAACTATCATTTTTGCGTCGGATTCGAAAATCTAGACTCACAGGAGAACGACCATAAGGTGCCCGAGGCAGCAATAGACCCTTGGTGACAAGTCGGCTCGAGGCCGATGTATTGAATCTCGACGCAATTTGAGTGTTCCATCGTCATTAGAAGGCCCTGAACGTTACAATTAACTATCATTTTTGCGTCGGATACGAAAATCTAGACTCACAGGAGAACGACCATAAGGTGCCCGAGGCAGCAATAGACCCTTGGAGACAAGTCGGCTGGAGGACGATGTATTGAATCTCGACGCAATTTGAGAGTTCCATCGTCATTAGGCGGCCCTGAACGTTACAATTAACTATCATTTTGGCGTCGGATTCGTAAATCTAGACTTACAAGAGAACGACCATAAAGTGCCCGAGGCATCATTAGACCCTTGGAGACAAGTCGGCTGGAGGACGATGTATTGGATCGCGACGCAATTTGAGTGTTCCATCGTCATTAGGAGGCCCTGAATGTTACATTTAACTATCAGTTTGTAGACAAATCGGCTGGAGGACGATGTATTGAATGCCGACGCAATTTGAGTCTTCTATCGTCATTAGGAGGCGGTGAACGTTACAATTAACCATCAGTTTTTCGTCGGATTCGAAAATCTAGACTCACAGCAGACTAACCATTTGGTGCCCGAGGCAGCAATATCCCCTTGGAGACAAATCGGCTGGAGGACGATGTATTGAATCCCGACGCAATTTGAGTATCCTATCGTCATTAGGAGGCGCTGAACGTTACAATTCACTATCATTTTTGCGTCGGATTCGAAAATCTAGACTCACTGGAGAAGGATCATGTTGTGCCCGAGACAGCAATATCCCCTTGGAGGCAAGTCGGCTGGAGGACGATGTATTGAATCTCGACGCAATTTGAGTGTTCCATCGTCATTAGAAGGCCCTGAACGTTACAATTAACTATCATTTTTGCGTCGGATTCGAAAATCTAGACTCACAGGAGAACGCCCATAAGGTGCCCGAGGCAGCAATAGACCCTTGGAGACAAGTCGGCTGGAGGACGATGTATTGGATCGCGACGCAATTTGAGTCTTCTATAGTCATTAGGAGGCGCTGAACGTAACAATTCACTATCATTTTTGCGTCGGATTCGAAAATCTAGACTCACTGGAGAAGGATCATATTGTGCCCGAGACAGCAATATCCCCTTGGAGACAAGTCGGCTGGAGGACGATGTATTGAATCTCGACGCAATTTGAGTGTTCCATCGTCATTAGAAGGCCCTGAACGTTACAATTAACTATCATTTTTGCGTCGGATTCGAAAATCTAGACTCACAGGAGAACGCCCATAAGGTGCCCGAGGCAACAATACACCCTTGGAGACAAGTCGGCTGGAGGACGATGTATTGGATCGCGACGCAATTTGAGTCTTCTATAGTCATTAGGAGGCGCTGAACGTTACAATTCACTATCATTTTTGCGTCGGATTCGAAAATCTAGACTAACAGGAGAAGGATCATATTGTGCCCGAGACAGCAATATCCCCTTGGAGACAAGTCGGCTGGAGGACAATGTATTTAATCTCGACGCAATTTGAGTGTCCCATCGTCATTAGGAGGCCCTAAACGTTACAATTAACTATCATTTTTGCGTCGGATTCGGTAATCTAAACTCACAGGGGAACGACCATACGGTGCCCGAGGCAGCTATTGACCCTTGGAGACAAGTCGGTTGGAGGACGATGTATTGGATCGCGACGCAAAATGAGTGTTCCATCGTCATTAGGAGGACCTGAACCTTACAATTAACTATCAGTTTCGCGTCGGATTCGAAAATCTACTCACAGGAGAAGTTCATACGGTGCTCGAGACAGCAATATACCCCTTGGAGACAAATCGGCTGGAGGACGATGTATTGAATCTCGACGCAATTTGAGTCTTCTATGGTCATTAGGAGGCGCTGAACGTTACAATTCACTATCATTTTTGCGTCGGATTCGAAAATCTAGACTAACAGGAGAAGGATCATATTGTGCCCGAGACAGCAATATCCCCTTGGAGACAAGTCGGCTGGAGGACGATGTATTGGATCGCCACGCAATTTGAGTCTTCTATCCTCATTAGGAGGCGCTGAACGTTACAATTCACTATGATTTTTGCGTCGGATTCGAAAATCTAGACTCACAGGAGAACGACCATAAGGTGCCCGAGGCAGCAATAGACCCTTGGAGACAAGTCGGCTGGAGGCCGATGTATTGAATCTCGACGCAATTTGAGTGTTCCATCGTCATTAGAAGGCCCTGAACGTTACTATTAACTATCATTTTTTCGTCGGATTCGAAAATCTAGATTCACAGCAGAAGAACCATATGGTGCCCGAGGCAGCAATATCCCCTTGGAGACAAATCGGCTGGAGGACGATGAATTGAATCCCGACGCAATTTGAGACTTCTATCGTCATTAGGAGGCGCTGAACGTTACAATTCACTATCATTTTTGCGTCGGATTCGAAAATCTAGACTCACAGGAGAAGGACCATGTGGTGCCCGAGGCAGCGATATCCCCTTGGAGACAAGTCGGCTGATCGTCATTAGGAGGCGCTGAACGTTACAATTCACTATCATTTTTGCGTCGGATTCGAAAATCTAGACTCACAGGAGAAGGACCATGTGGTGCCCGAGGCAGCGATATCCCCTTGGAGACAAGTCGGCTGGAGGACGATGTATTGAATCTCGACGCAATTTGAGTCTTCTATCGTCATTAGGAGGCGCTGAACGTTACAATTAACTATCATTTTTGCGTCGGATTCGAAAACCTAGACTCACAGGAGAAAGATCATATTGTGCCCGAGACAGCAATATCCCCTTGGAGACAAGACGGCTGGAGGACGATGTATTGAATCTCGACGCAATTTGAGTGTTCCATCGTCATTAGAAGGCCCTGAACGTTACAATTAACTATGATTTTTGCGTCGGATTCGAAAATCTAGACTCACAGGAGAACGACCATAAGGTGCCCGAGGCACCAATAGACCCTTGGAGACAAGTCGGCTGGAGGCCGATGTATTGGATCTCGACGCAATTTGAGTGTTCCATCGTCATTAGAAGGCCCTGAACGTTACAATTAACTATCATTTTTGCGTCGGATTCGAAAATCTAGACTCACAGGAGAACGACCATAAGGTGCCCGAGGCAGCAATAGTCCCTTGGTGACAAGTCGGCTGGAGGCCGATGTATTGAATCTCGACGCAATTTGAGTGTTCCATCGTCATTAGAAGGCCCTGAACGTTATAATTAACTATCATTTTTGCGTCGGATACGAAAATCTAGACTCACAGGAGAACGACCATAAGGTGCTCGAGGCAGCAATTGACCCTTGGAGACAAGTCGGCTGGAGGACGATGTATTGAATCTCGACGCAATTTGAGAGTTCCATCATCATTAGGCGGCCCTGAACGTTACAATTAACTATCATTTTGGCGTCGGATTCGTAAATCTAGACTTACAAGAGAACGACCATAAAGTGCCCGCGGCAGCATTAGACCCTTGGAGACAAGTCGGCTGGAGGACGATGTATTGGATCGCGACGCAATTTGGGTCTTCTATAGTCATTAGGAGGCGCTGAACGTTACAATTCACTATCATTTTTGCGTCGGATTCGAAAATCTAGACTAACAGGAGAAGGATCATATTGTGCCCGAGACAGCAATATCCCCTTGGAGACAAGTCGGCTGGAGGACAATGTATTTAATCTCGACGCAATTTGAGTGTCCCATCGTCATTAGGAGGCCCTAAACGTTACAATTAACTATCATTTTTGCGTCGGATTCGGTAATCTAAACTCACAGGGGAACGACCATACGGTGCCCGAGGCAGCTATTGACCCTTGGAGATAAGTCGGTTGGAGGACGATGTATTGGATCGCGACGCAAAATGAGTGTTCCATCGTCATTAGGAGGCCCTGAACCTTACAATTAACTATCAGTTTCGCGTCGGATTCGAAAATCTACTCACAGGAGAAGTTCATACGGTGCTCGAGACAGCAATATACCCCTTGGAGACAAATCGGCTGGAGGACGATGTATTGAATCTCGACGCAATTTGAGTCTTCTATGGTCATTAGGAGGCGCTGAACGTTACAATTCACTATCATTTTTGCGTCGGATTCGAAAATCTAGACTAACAGGAGAAGGATCATATTGTGCCCGAGACAGCAATATCCCCTTGGAGACAAGTCGGCTGGAGGACGATGTATTGGATCGCGACGCAATTTGAGTGTTCCATCGGCATTAGGAGGCCCTGAACGTTACAATTAACTATCATTTTTGCGTCGGATTCGATAATCTAAACTCACAGGAGAACGACTATAAGGTGCCCGAGGCAGCAATAGACCCTTGGAGACAAGTCGGCTGGAGGCCGATGTATTGAATCTCGACGCAATTTGAGTGTTCCATCGTCATTGGAAGGCCCTGAACGTTACAATTAACTATCATTTTTGCGTCGGATTCGAAAATCTAGACTCACAGGAGAACGACCATAAGGTGCCCGAGGCAGCAGTAGACCCCTGGTGACAAGTCGGCTGGAGGCCGACGTATTGAATCTCGACGCAATTTGAGTGTTCCATCGTCATTAGAAGGCCCTGAACGTTACAATTAACTATCATTTTTGCGTCGGATTCGAAAATCTAGACTCACAGGAGAAGGACCATGTGGTCATTAGGTCATTAGGAGGCGCTGAACGTTA